>NC_051180.1:168407729-168610229 GCF_013339695.2 Rhipicephalus sanguineus | reverse complement strand
GAGACAGACAGAGACAGACAGACAGATAGATAGATAGATAGATAGATAGATAGATAGATAGATAGATAGATAGATAGATAGATAGATAGATAGATAGATAGATAGATAGATAGATAGATAGATAGATAGATAGATAGATAGAAACGCCCAAAGTTCCTGAGTCTCGCTAAAAAATGCTTCGCATTTAAAAGACCATTCGCGCTACGAAAGTTCTACCTGTTCTATAGGCTTCCCAAGCAACGCTTAGCGGCGCTGCTGCTCTTGACAGGCAGCGCCATCTCTGGCAGAAAAAGAGAAACTGGGGCGTGATCAGCGAGCGCTTTCCCTTCTCGCCACCGCGTTGCCGCTCGCTTCCGTGCACGTGCAGAGCTCTCGCGGTGCACTTGCGGCGTCTCACAATGTACCGCGTGCAGTGCGGCTTCAAAAGGATCTTCAAGCTTGACTGGTACTTCCGCAAAGCGAACTTGATAAAATGAGGAAAGCTCGTCAATCACGTTAACGGTGAAGAGCAGACGATCGACGACAACCACGCCCGACTCAAAGCGAAATGCATTTCCCAAGTCGCGATTACACCGTGTAGGACGTATACCTCGAGGTAAGTCTCATTCTGTCACGTTAAAGATGAATAATGGTTCACATGCACTCCGAAATGAAGCCGTACACGCTATCGATGTTCTGCGGCGTGGACTACGAATCATATGATTGTTGTTTTGATATGGCATGCTTACAGTAGCAGCCGTGTACTTTCGTGAACGTTTGCGGCGTGCGAAAAAAAGATTATACGGCCATGGCACTGCTTCCTGAGAAGGTTAGAGTCAAGTCCTCTGTGCCGCTGGAGAATCACCCGCCGATTAAGACGCGAGGCAGCTAGCTGAGCTTCAACCACTGTAAAGCAAGATGAACTGCTCGCCTCGTTTTTACGGCTCTCGCGTCATGCTTGCAGTCTCTTTTTATGATACCGACTTGACAGGCGTATAAAACATGTTGCGTGAACGCGGCTAGAAAATCGCACAAAGTCGGAAGGTGGTTAATTCAAGGTTGCAATTGCAAAGCATGTATGAAGTGCCAGTTATATTTAGCGGCTTAAATATATATCACCCCAATAAAGTGACAAAAACAAAGCAAACCTGCAGAACGATGTCAAAGTTGCTGAAAATGCACAGACGTCCGTTCCGGCGTGATAAAGCAGCCTTCCCGACGCGTGAAATGCAGGCGCCGCACTTCTGACAATGTGCGGAGTTCAGTTGAATTCAACCAACCGCGCAACGCTAACGGTATAACGCGAATGTGAACGTTCAACAACGACGGGTAGGTCTCACGAGCACGGGGAATCAAAACACAAGTTGCTTCACCTACAACCGTAACTGGACTTTAACAATGCGAGAAGACAGCGAGTAATCATTACTGTAGTCGCTGCGTGCATGCGCCCCGTTACTTACCGATTCAGGTAGTCGGAACGAACGAAAGCGATGAACTCAGACAGCCAAAATAGAAGGCGAGACAGTGCTGTCAGCTATCCACGCTTGCCGCCTTTATTTCTCGTGCGACACGCCCGGGAACCGATACAGTTTAACACGTGAATCGTGTGCCTTGTCTGCACTGTTGTGGCTGGCCACTAAACCGCAATACTTCGGACCACGCTTGCGCTTCCGCGGGGTCGCTTCTGCCATCGTGGAAATGCGCAGCTTCGCACAGCAAGCCTCTCGGTTCAACGTGCCGAGCTGACGGCCCCACAGTTACCCGCACCGAGAGAAGAACGCGAGCGCACGTGCGCTACCGCTACCGTGAAAGGGGCTGAGTCGGCCGCGCGACGGTTCAGTGTTTTCCGACAGAGCCGCAGCGCGGCTGGCGCGGCGCTGTCGTCGCGCCGCAAACTTGAGCTTGGGTTCCCTATAGTAGTGGCAGTCGTGTGTGCATACAAGCGGTATTTTTTTATGACTAAGCGCTAATGAATTAATTAATTTTATTTAGCGGATTTTTAGGCTTGCTCAAATCGGCTAAAATATTAACATTATATTAATATGTAACTCGCTGTACCTCGCCTAAAATAACCCCAGAATCCAGCATTTATTTTCTGCTAAAATCTGCCGAATCGTTTTTTTTTTTTTTGAGAAAAAATTTGGCAGATCCCACGCGTCGTGGGACTCGGTTTAATGCGAAGCAGCCAGCGAGTGCTTCTATGCTGTATTTCATAGCTCTGAGCCAAGCGTTACGATGTGGATCGATATGTTTTTGTAAGTGTGTGACATCGTGGGCTCACCAGGCACGTCGACAACACTGGCGTTTAAAGAGTAACTTATGGTGCGACGTACGTCAGCCCTCACGTTAAAGAACACATACGTCAGTATTATCGAAACTAATTGAACTTTATGGTACAATCATGTGAACATCATACGCAACTTTCGTTATTTTATTCCTCCGGGGTCGAGCAATTCTTTATTATAGCTTGCTGAATCACAGGAATACAAATGTAATGTTTATAAGACTGCTATAAAAGTGGAGCCAACACTGAAACCACAGGCGCTAATCTGATATGACACCTGTATCGTAGGAGTACATATGTAGTGTTTATTCCTTTCTTGTAAACTTAGATTGCCAGCACCACAACCACAATTGGTGTTGCACCGCTATTACGCCTGCAAAGGCTGTTTTTCCAAAGCAGTTTATAGACCTGGCATGGCTCTGTGTTAGAATATCTGATTGCCACGCAGAATGCTTGGGTTCGATTCCTGCTGGGATCCTAATCCTTATACTTTAAGTTCGTTGGGTCAACGCTGCGGATGTCGATTTTTCTTAACGCTCTCACATTTAAATTAGCAATATCTGATCTTGCCGTTCGTGGGTAGATATAAACTGTGAATCGCCTGTGGCGCATACCCGTACACCGCGGCCCGTGGTAAACGGGTATGTGCCACACGTGTCTGGAGGAAAGGGTTTGACGATGTACGCGACAGGACTTTCACTTTATTCATTTCATGACCAGAAAATCATATTTGCCGAATCCTCTTACCCTCCCATTTCAATTTTGGTCTACACCATGTTAAGGAGGTGATCATGAGAGCACCCAGACGTAGGCGGATAGATAGATAGATAGATAGATAGATAGAAACGCTCAAAGTGCCAAATGTTCCCTAAGAAATGCTTCGCATTAAAAAAAAACAAACGCGCGTGAAACACACCGAATATTAAATAGGCGCGCGCTCGCGCGCCTCTACTCCAGCGCAGAGCCGCTCCAGCGCTTCCGAGCGCTCTCTGATTGAGACATGGACGCGCTCGTTTATTTTACAGGGCTTCACGCTATTTCATGGACGCGCATCAAAACACGCTACTACTGCGTCTATCATCGAGCGTGAAGCCCTGTACAATGCGGTGATGAAAGAACGTAGCCGTGTTATCAATCAAAGAGCGTTCGGAAGCGCTGGAGTGGCGTCTTTCGCGCGCTATAGACCTTACGCAAAATCAGCTGCCATCTAGCGGTCGCCGTGCGCACTTCCGCCATGTTGAAGGCTAAGCGCGCTCCGCATATGCACACACGGAGCGTACGTATCAACGTGTGGCGGCTAATAGGAACGGCAGTGCCGGCATATTTTCGTGCGCCGTGTTGCTCAGATTGAAGAAATTGGGATGGATGGACGGAAAGTCCTTTATTGAAAAAGAGAGAGGCGCATGTCGTCTTTGGGGATAACCAAACCTTTTTTCTGCATCCCAATTTCCTATTCATGCTAGGAATATTATTAGATTTCCTGGCAGCCGACGAAAAGCGGCAGATCGTTCTATTGCTCTGGCTACTGCTTACGACTAACGCCGTGTTTACATTCGCCGTTCCTAATAGATGCGGTATGTGACAGCATCGGCACTCATCAGAGAACACTGTTTTGTGTCATGCCGAAACGAGACAGATTTTGCACCGTGTGCTTGCAGGCCCAGACAAACCCGCTTCGTGTACAAGCTTCAACGCTGCATCGTGGCTACTCGCGCATGGCTGCGCTGCTGCTGACAACATTACTTTGTTTGTTACGTTGCGATAACAACTACATGTTAGACAGGTAGCTCGTGCGCGCCATCGATTCTCAGCGAACGGACCGTGTGTACTGGAGCGTGTTGTTTGTCGTTTGTTTTCGCATGCCTCGCGCGTCTTGCTACACTATGCGTATTTTTCAAGCATTTCATGTGCTCTCACTGCCAAATTGAGAGGGCGGCCCGGATTTCCTGACCGCCCCTTACTATTTTTTAACTACTACCCTAAGAAGAGCCCATATCAGTTTCTCCCATTTTTTTTTACATTTTAATCGTGCGGTAATTCTATACGTAACATACATCGTTGACACATTTTTATTGCAAAAATAAAAAAGAGGACAACGTATTATTTCAAATTAGATGCACAACACATCAGTTCGACATAGGCTATACCTTGTGAAATACGCTTTGAAATGCGTCAACAGCACTTTCTTACCGTCAGTGCTGTGCCTAGCCGTGTCACGTGCTGAAGCCTCCTCCCAACCATCCTACGCTACACGCATGATGCTCAGATAGCTAACAACGCTGTAGTCGCTACAACGCTGTAGCTTCATTCTCAACGACGACAGGCTTACATGCGACTCGATGACAAACTTGTACAGTGTCGTCCACTCTTAGGGTGAACACGGATCAGCATGGCCGCGCTCTGCGCATCGAAACGAAACGGCGCAGACGCTTGGGAACGTGCTCCTCTTGCTGTACTACAGGGAAGCGATCACGGGCGTGCCAGCACCGGCGTTGGCTGGATGCACTGGCGCTCCGCAGAGCGCGGCAACGCTGAGCCGTGTTCACCCTAAGAGTGGACGGCACTCTTCTCGTTGTGAGGCCGTTCTTTACACGTAATAACAGTGAACGTAATAAGTATAACATGCCAGTAACGTGTACAGTCCCATACACAGTCGTCTGACGCTTTTATACCCCGATTGCCTGCTATCAAAGCAGATACAAGCAAGAAGTTACAGCACCGACAGCAATAAGATTCGGACACAAGCCTCCAACATGGCGCCGAATTGGTAACTTCGTCAAACCTCCGACAGATGGCAGCAATTTCGCATCAGGTCTATTGTTTAGTTTTCCCGGAAAAAAGCAACCAGGCAGATTTCAGCAGAAAATAAATGCTTGATTCTGGGGTTATTTGAGGCTAGGTACAACAAGGTTAATATTGCACCGATTGGAACAATAATAAAAAAGTTGGCGAATTAATGTAAATAATTATTAAGCATTTAGTCATGAAAAATATACAGGTTGTATTTACACACGACTACAACTAATATAGAACACGTAGAACTTTCCTAGAGCGCATGGTTCGTTTTAAATCTCGGTGCAAGTTAGCGGGTACAGGCGGTCTATATATATATATATATATATATATATATATATATATATATATATACTAAAGCAGCAATAAAAGCAGCAATAAAGCAGCAATAAAAATAGTATTCAAAGAAGAAATGAGCAAGAAGGAGAAACAGGGGCCGTGTTCAGAGAGGACCACTTTTGGAGACGTCACCACAGTGTCGCTTTCAATGCACGCTGATTTGCTGGTAGAGGCACGGCGGGCAAATAGTCACTTCAATCACTGAACACAGCGGATTCTATGTCACGCAAAGCGAGATTTTCACCGAAAGTGATCGTCTCGTAATGCGGCCCTCCATACCGTGCTGTTCTAATTAGCTTCACCATTGTAGAGTAAGAAGCTTCTCAGATACCATAAGTCGGCAAACTCACTCATGAGTCTACTCACTCAGGCTCACTCAGAAACCGAGCAGTGAGCCGGAGTCTGGGTGCGTCCGTGTTAGCAATATTCTTTTGAGTTTGAGTCAGAGTGAGTCCGGTTGAGGAAAAATTTGGTGAGTCTGAGTAGGAGTGAGCGCTAAGCGCAAAATATATTTCTTGAGTGAGTCTGAGTGAGCTCCGCATTTTTTTCCGACCTGTGGTCCTATCTACTGAACTTCAGTATTACTATCAGCTTATGTCAGCTCACGTTTATACCCACGGCTAATTACGCCTACTCACGCATGCTTCGGCACACTAGCGTTCATACGACAGCTCAATACTTACTGATCAGAGGTGTAAGTTCTGACATCTCCCCCCCCCCCCCCCTCGCAAGCTTTTTCGCAGGAACTTCTTGATAAAATTATCTCGTGTGAGCTCTTTCAATGAAAATGTATTTGCTTAATGGCAACCACTGATAACTGGCATTCGAAGGTAAGGGATCAAATGGCACCATGTAGTGCTCCGATTACACGAGATGTTGTTGTTACAGAGCTTTGGCACTATGGCCGAAAAATCAAATTGTACGCCGACGGACTCATGAATCCACTCACTCGGATTCACTCGGGCTCAGATCGAGCTCTGACTTTGAGTCTAAATGAGTCTGAGTGAGTAGTATTTTGGTGAGATTGAGTCCGAGTGAGTCCGGTTCAGAAGCATTTTAGTGAGTCTGGGTCCGAGTGAGTCCAGTTGAGGAAAACTTTGGTGAGCCCGAGTGAGCCCTAAGCGCTAGATGTAGTTCATGAGTGAGTCTGAGTGAGCTCCACATTTTTTGCCGACCTATGCAAATATCTATAAGGGCTCTCGAACAAAACTTGCGCTACAGGCCTTCATGCTTCAGGATTTATATAGGCAAAGATATCAAGTACTTATACGCATATTAAACTCGCTCGTATAAAGCACTGCATGGGCCCCTTCTTTTTTTGTTGTTGTTTTGTTGCACGTGCCTGGTACATAGCCCGAAAAACTCAGGCCCGGCCCGGTTCATTTCTAGCCATGGGTCCTCGACCGTAAATCACGCATGATACAGTTATCATTTGTTTTAAAGGTGTTATCTACAAACATATCACCTTAAATAATCAGATCATTCTAACATCATAGTTACTGCTCTAGTTACTGTTAACATGCACAGCTCAATTTTTCAAAGTATAAAGGGAAGAAAGATTACGAAAAAAAAAAATACTCGCTGCTGGCAGTGCCATTTAACTTGCAGAAAGGTACCATGGCACCTCGAAATAATGTAACGGAGGAGTGTTCGAAGATCAAGACAACTGTTCTTCGTAGAATGTTAGCGGTAAAACGTGGTTCCAATGAATAGTGAGGGCAAGCAATTGTAAAAAAGAAGACCTTTCGCTTTTGCACTTAGTGCGCGGAGGAGTGCTACCTATTGGATCGTAATGCCCAGATCACCTTTGTTTAACATTAAACTACAGTGCTCAATACACTTCGTAGGAGTTCATCATGTTCACCTCTGACAATGTTAAAATATTCCTGTTCATCGAAGGCAGAATTGTACAGCGACTATTTACCTTCCCAAGCATTCTCGTCTTCAAACTGTTATCGAAGCAGAAGACAGTTTGTATGTACCACTTTTTCAATATCGCGCTGTCATTGTACATTAGGTGAGGCGCAGAAAACACACACATCCAAAAAATTATTGAGAAAAACAAACACGCGTGCACATAAAAGCATAAACGCACGAGAAAGTAAGACACGCATAAAGTAAGGTTGAGAATTACCAGGCCCTCAGTGCAGGAAGCCTTTGGAAATTGAGTTTGGAGGGAAGATGTTATTTTCAGACACTTTTTACGAGAAAGTCCGCATACATATTATGTAATTTAGCCTGTTAGAATCATACTTGTCGAAACTCTTCAGGTTAGTTTTGTATTTAAGTGTCTTTTATGGTTATAGTGGTCTGCGACGCCAGCGAGCTAACGCAATTTTATGACTGAAACTTAACTGAAAAATAAAATACAAGGCAGGAGTAAGGATATAGCATGTTGGTACGGCAACGTACGAAGCAGTTGGTACCAGAACTGTTGCATATCATAATCAGTTTAAGCAAGTAGCGCCAGTGTTCATGGAGAATTTAGCAGGAATTAAACAAGATCGCACTAAAAGACATAAAAAGATGCCAAGAAAGCCGCCTTTTTGGGCAACATTTATGCGGTCTACAGACTACGCTGATGTGACCGGAACGTCTTCCTATTTTAGCGTTGCTATTAAATCCCGTCTGCGCAATATGCCGTTTCTGAGCCGCGAATGTTACCCGACAGGCCACAGACTGAAGCAACGGAGATAACATTCACCAGCGAGCGACTTGAATGCCCGCGAACACTACTAGAGTGAAGAGCACGCCGTATATTCACCTTGACGCGAGTCGTTCATAGCGAGCCCGAAATGGGGGTAGGGGGGGATGGCGTCGTGTCAGAGTGGCGCATTCGGATGTCTCTTCCCTTATGCCATTATTCTTTTCGTTCGCCCATGCTGGCCCGCCTCTTTCTTCTGCCCCATATATAACGCCACTTAGAACGAAGACAACGCTAGAATCTCCTACACTCGCATTCCGGTGCGCTCTCACCGACGCTCGGTAAAAACAAAACGATAGAAACGACAAGAGACAGCTACAAGCGAAACTCGCGATGAGACGTCCAGAGAAAGGCTGGAAGGACGAAGAGCAAAAAAGAAGAAGCTGTTTTCTACTACGACATTTTTCAAGCATCCCGTCCGCATTCCTCGCCACTTTCGGGACGCTCGGAGACAGGAACAGCCCCCGCTATCCCCTATGGGGAATTGTATTATCTAAGAATTCCACTCTTTTACGGCGGCGTATACTCGCGCACGTTTTTCCGCGACGGAGTTTTTCTTGCGACGAAACGGGAAGAAAGCTGGCCTAGGAAAGGATAGCTGAGGACGATCAGGCCAGGATCTAGGACTACGCGCGTTCCACTGGGGACTCACGACGATGGTAAAAACAAGCGAAAAAGAAAAACCATTTCTTAGGGAGGGGGCAAGCAAGTTTTGTAGTCTGGCACAGAAAAAAAACTGAAGCACGCAGAAACGGTAATGGGGATGGCGGACACGACGAAAAAGAAGTGAAAGGAGGACATTGTGGCAAAGTGCTGTAGGAGGAAGGATGTTAAGCAGAGAACGAAATGAGAGCGCACAAAGGCGTTCTCGCCATCCCGAAGCGCTCTCATCTCCAGGAGCGAAGGAAGCCTAAGAGCGGGTACCGTCACGCTCGCATCATTACCGCCGCCGGGTCCTGGAGCACAGCGGCTGGTGCTCGGGGAAACCCTGTATCTCCGCCAAACGTTCCGAACAAAGCACTGCCGCCGCGGCCCCACAGTCAATTAGGCTTTGACGTTGGGAACGCGCGCGGAAAGAAGGGGTGAGGGGACCGGCGCACTTTTGAAGGATAGTGCGCGTCGTCGACGGTGCCCCGGAGAATTTCCGCGCCGTCGTGTCCGCTCACTGAACTGCGCCACAGCGCGCAGCCGTCACCAGCGCGTGCTAACTCCGCAAAACGCCCGCGCCAGGCCTTTCCCTAAAAGTGCGATCTTTTTGAAAACTGCCAGATGAACCGGAGAAGAAGGCCCGAGAGAGAGAGAGAGAGAGATAGAAAAAACGTTGTTTTTTTTTCCCTGTCGAGTTGGATAGAAAACGGACGTGGTACGATGAAACGCCGCAAGTTCTAATCTGGCGCCATGCAGAAACGATCCTCACGGCTTCGGCACAAACGCTCGCAGCCTCAGGCAGCGCGCGGTGGGTTTGGGAACTTTCGCAACAAACCGATGCCATGCAACGGAGCGTGCTAGCTCGCTCTAACGCTTTAAGTTTGAGGGGGCCGAGTAGCGCGAGTCTGTCTTGCATCTGCGAAACGCAAACCTGGTCGTTTCGTTCTGACATCTTGCGCCAGCGTGTTCTTTCCTTTCGTAGCTCGTTCGTGTTTTTTCCTTTTTATATATTCTCTATGTAAACCGAGCGACGTTTACAGAAATGATTTATGTCAACGTACCGGGCCAACCCCTGCATCTGAGACGATCTGTTGCTTTTTTGGGGGGGCCGACACCAGTCCTGTTCTCGATTGGGTCTTTCTATTGAAAGTGTGAGGATCAAGATTTACCGGTGTTGCTTCTTAGTTCTGTGTTATTATTTTTTTAGCAAGATACCCAACTGCATTCCGCTAGCGCTTCTCTTGCTGCTGCTCGAGCTCGGTGCTCATTTTTCAAAGGTTCTAATACGAGGGGCTGTTCACGCGTTCGAGAAAAGCCTGCAGGCATTGCGCCAAAGGCCGTTGCGCAAGGGTGATATTAGGTGAAGTAACGCTCACATCGTACCACTTTCTTCTTCAAAACTTTTTTACACGGACTACATATAACAAATCTCCTAGTCCCGCATTCGCCTCGTTCACACGCGGTCTGCGCAGGTTTCCAGAACACTTTCCACGTACAGGCAGGGGCACCAGAGCGACGTATTCGACTTTTCGGAAACACTGGACCAACATAAGTGCATGGGTTACTCGCGCATTGCTTTACTGGAAATTATGAAACATTTATTAAGATAGGTGCGAAGCCTTGCCTTGCCGAGTAGATATAGGGTAGTGAGACAAGCGCTTGGCTAGGAATTATGTTAATTAATGACTCACTGAAACGGCGAATGACTATTGAGCGAATGAATGAACGAACGCACAACCTGTCTATCGCCGTCAAAGTGAGAGAGGAGAAGCACATGAGTATCAAACGAGAGCAGAATGTGAGAAAAGTACACGCGATAAAATGGGAAACAATTAAATATAGCTAATTAGAGATGGCGGCCTCTGCAGTGTTTTGTACTTAAGAGAGGTTAAATGCTGATAACAGTTAGCAGGACATCACTGTCGCATCAGTTGTTTTTTTTTCTTTTTAGAAAGCTTTACAATCTGAACAACTGGGCTTGTGGCGTTTTTCGTAAATTTGGTCGTCTCATTGTGACGCATTCCTTAATCGGTCGGATACGTTTAAAAAAATGGCAGTACGAGATAAAGGTCCGTTCGCCATGTTATCGGGGAGCTCAGCGTGCGCACAGACGTTTCGCAGTTCATCTCCTCTTGTCAGAGAGTAGCGGACTTACATTAGCAAGAAGAGTCCATCGCATTTTCTCGCGTATAGCACCCACCACATTTGAAGCGAAAGTTGGCGCAGGCGGAGAGTTTCCAGTCTCACTTGCTGGCATGCCCCATACTTTCACTTGAAGCGCAAAGACAGCAGCCTTGGTATTTATTGCTTCCTTCGTCGAATGATAAAAGTGCAGATCGATTTCAGAATAAACTTTAGCTTGAAGAGCGGTCGTCCTGTTCGTCACTCTTTCGTGTGTCTCCAACTTCTTTGCGCTTCGATTAGACTGAAGTTCGTATAGCAACAATCGTAGCCAGCTGAAATTTCGGTGGGAAAACGGGAAACGGCTTCAAAGAAACCAGAAGCTGCAGGTTTTTGAGCCTCGGCGTCGTCATGGGTGCCTACCCCCTCCCTCTAAGCGAAAACTCAGGTAGGGGAGGGTCAACTCAGGTGGGGGCTCGGGTGACCGAGGCCCCCCGTAGACGGCGCCTCCTATGAAAAAGTCACAGTTTCGCCGCGAGGGCGAAGCAATGAATGCGATAGCAAGAAAAGCGGCCCGTGATGGACGCGCTGCGACTACCGTGCGTCCATCACTACCCGGCAGCTACTAGACAGTTTTAATTTCACGTACGTAGGGACTTCTCATACGTAAACGTGAAAAGTACACATACGTTACGTGCACGACATCTGAAACGCTTTTAGCTACACGTACGCGACGCGCGGTGAGAGCTACCACGTAGCTCCATCTGCTGAGAATCATGAACACTGCGGTAGCTGCTTCGAGCGCCCGCGCGAGCAGACAGCGGAAGGGCTGCGCAAATAAGGAGCTAGAGAGCTGGCCGACGCCTTTAAGTGCGCCCGCGCGCTCCTAGCGCCATCTCGCTGGTAATGAAGAAACGCTTACACGCGCCTCCGTCTCGGAGGACTGCAAACGGTAAATGGTGTGTATATAACGCTCGCCGTTAGCTACGTGAGGGATGTACGCTTTGTGGAGTAGTGCTTAGCGCACCGCGCTGCCAATTCAGAGGTCGCTGGTTCGATTCCGCGCTTCGGAAGCATTTTTCTGATTTATTTTTCTTTGGGAGATTGATGTATATATACATACTTATACATATACGCAGCATGACGGCGGCGACGGCGACGGCAAAAATCAGCCGAGGCTGTCCATATAATTGCTATCGCAATAAAAGCGCGTTACAAACGACTTTGGTGTGAAAGCTGGCTTCACGGTACCACTTTGCGGCAATGCAGGAAAGGCAGCTTCACGGCAATGCACTAAAGGTGGCAGTGACAGCGACGGGGAGAGACGCTGGTTCTTGAAGCCAAGAGAATGTAAAGCTTTTGCACTATTCGAGCACAGTAAGTGGGTAATGTTATTGCGATAGCAATTATATGGACAGTCTTGGCTGGAAAATGTCCGTCCCCGTCGCCGTCATTCACCGTATATGTATAAGTATGTATATATATATATATATATATATATATATATATATAGAAAGGCCACAAAGAAAAATAATTAAGAAATTATTTCCGACGCGCGGTATCGAACGGGCCACCTCTCGCTTTGCAGCCCGCCGCGTTAGACGTTAGGCCACGACAGCACCGTCTCTCAGCCTGCTAACAGCGAGCTATTAATATATACCATGTAATTCAGCATGCTTTCCTAGTGGCCACATAGACGGCGCGACGTGCGCGCGTGTGGCGCGCTTTAAAGATCGTCGCCCCGCCCCTGCGAACGCCGTTGCTGTTCGCTCTACAGGGCGTCGTTGCTTTCGTGCGCTTATCTCAAGGAAAGAAGGGGCGGCCGGTGGGGTGCTTCGCTTCGCTCGCTGCAGCGGCCGCGTTTGCGGAAGGAGCGCGCTGTTCAAACAGAAATAAGTAACAACTGTGACAATTGGTTCGCGCTCGTCTTGTGTGTACCTGTTCGTTTGTTTCGTGCGTCCTGCTTTATGTTTGAGCAGTGCGCTTCAAGTATCGAGCTGTGACGCATTAGTTCGCGCTCGTCCTGTGTGCGTTCTTTTCGTGCGTCCTTTCGGCTCGAGCGATGCGCTGGCAATTTCGAGCTGCTTTCCGTTCTTCGCGTTACATGACAATTTATTGCTATCGCAATCATTGCTTCGCCGTTGCGGCGAAACTGTGAATTTTTTTATCAAGGTCTAAAGATAATTCTGACGGCTAAATTGTGCGGTTAATAGGCGGGCCTTTATTATTTTGACCGCGGGTCGCAGTAAAAGGGTACGAAATATATGCATGGGTAAAGAGAAGGTAGTGGTGGAAGTAAGGCAACTGGCCGAAAGATTATTAAAGAGTAGGCGGTAAGTGCGAGGTCTGTGCAGAAATGAAAGAACATCCAGTCAAACACCAGAAACTTGATAGCGATAAAGGAAATCACAGTATGCACAAGAACAGCACCAAATGAATACAGAGCTAACGTGTTGATTGGGACTGGATGTTAGATATGTGGAAACAGAAGAAGCAGATCAAAAACATGGCGAAGGAAGTGGGCAAATAAGAGTGGCATTTTCATTTGCTTTGCCCACTATAGTTATTTCCTTTGCACACTTCTTTGCCCACGTGAACGAACATGACGTACTCTTCAATTTCAAATCGCTAGTTGACATGCGCATATTGAATGGACGCTTCCCTGTGCAAATGCAATATTTCGGTAGAGGATTGGATATGTCTCAGCTGTGTGCCTAGAAGTTTTTTCAGCCTTTGGGGGGATGAGTTTGCCTGCCCTTTCGAGATGTAGTGTAACGAATTCTCGTGATCCCAGTGGGACTTACAAGATTTCTGCAAAAACAAAAACAAGAAAAAAGTGGCATAAAGTATTGTCGACGTAGGGCACACTGTTGCCCCGGGACAACGCTAGATTCAGTATGGTAATACTGAACCTAGCCTCAATGTATTCGTCGTTCCATGCTTACTCTTCCTGGGCGTCAGCACGCTTTGTGCGTTTACATGACTCGCAGTCGTGGGTGCGAACCAACCGGACACAGGTGCCTGCTCGTATGCTGGCGTTGATCGAATAATATTTGCCGGCAGTGCGCGGGTCCCGGAAAGAGGAGAGGTCGTTTATGTTTTCGGCGCGTTATTTGCGTCAGCGCATCTCCAAGTCGCCTCTGTATCCTGCGCCTACGGTGCTGGCACTGTTTTTCGCAACAGGCCACGTTTTTCGCAACAAGCCCCGGTCAACACAATCCAGCCTATATATAACCTGGTTTTCTTCGCGCTGTCAGATTCCAGGCCGCCAGCATGTTTTCGTACAGACAGGGACGTGGTATAATATCGGTGCATGAAAAAATGCCAGTTTTGCCTAAACGTGAAGTACTGAATGTTGTAGCAAACGGTTTAAACGCACTGAACTCGTCTGATAACACTGAAGTGCGAAGGATAACACTAACGCCGTAGCAAGCGCGACACCTCGATATTTCACGTGATCTAAGCGAAGAGAAACTGCCGGAGTTGACAGCGTGCTCGTGTGCAGGGTATGTCACGTAACTAGAACGAAATTATTCTTTTAAAAAATGGTGAAACTCAACTGAATGAAACCAACAACACTGGTCTGCCGTCATGTCGCGCTCATTAAGGCATTTTTTAGATCACGTTTAATGATTTAATTATAAATAATAGATTATGCAAAGTTTTCAACATTCATCTAATGGCCAAGTGCATTTAGTTACAGTGTAAAGGGCACTCCAAATTTTTTCTAGCAGCGTAGTTGCTGCATGGTGATTTTTTCCGGCGTTAATGGAAAACCCGCGAACTGTCACATAAAACCACGTGCTTGCGCTTGTGCACTACCGTGCTGCAGCGCTCTCAACCATATATATATATATATATATATATATATATATATATATAATTTCAGGTAGTAGAAACTGCAGAGTATTGTCGCGCTCGAATAACCGCTGCATTTGCTTGGAAAAGCTTTACGCACGATTTCTTTCGATTTCCAAATTATTCTGGCCAAGTCGCGACGTGTGTTTGTTACCAAAGTAATAGACATCGACTTACTGCGAACTCGGAATGGCACAGAAGGTCCGCCTTCCGTTATATCGTTAGCCACGCTACGCTCCTTTTTATAGCTGTTGTACGCAGCTTTCTGGTCGACGAGAAAAATTACAGCACTTCACAGAGCAAGTTCCCGGTAGCGCTTGCCTACGCTCACGTGTGTATTGACACACTTTCCTTGTGCCTTCTTTAATGGCCGCTCCTATCTGAAAAAAGCGGGACCATTTAGGCAATAGTTACTTCGCTCTGGTGCTATTATCACGCCTAGGATCGCAAGGAACATAGGCATCGGCTGCTATAGAATCACGTCGATACGTTGGCGCATGACGCCCTGTTGCGACATCCCGACGTTCGATTCATTTTTCGATAAAAAAAGTTTCTTCTGCCTGTACGTGTGACTCCAGCTCATCAGGAGTGAATGATTTCGACAAAAAATTAGGAAAGCGGGTTATGTCGCCAAACTAATACCTAAATGGGACTCGATCTTCCAGTTCTGCAGTTGGTCTGATTTCTAATAACGTTATATTGCGACAAGTGAAGCAGCATGTATTGTGAATGGTTGATACAAAGTAATCAACAGATATTGAACGGTGAGTATACGCTGAGTTATAAGAATTATTAATGGCCATATGAAGACGCAATGGGGCAAGACGCAATGGGACAGTAGTAATGTCGAATCGCGGATATTCACGGAACTGCATAACAAAGACAAAACGTGGGAGTCTTCTGAAGCAGAATTTTTTTTTAGAGCGTTTTAACTGACATCTTTGATTGGAGGACAGGGCGCCCCGAGCGGCGATGGACCACAGACTACGGGAATGTGGACACCGCCCATCTGGAGACGGTCCTCTTCGTCGGCTCAGCCGTTTAGTTCTCTTCTCTTGGTAATGCTTCCATGAGAGTGATATTCCTAGGAAACAGCGGCAGTGACGAAGTCGTCAGTATTGTCTTGGGAGAAGACGACGGTCTTTGATGTAGCGCTTGCTAAAGGATTGCTGTCTGATACAAAGAAACTCTTGCCTATTAAAAATTCAAGTCTAGTGTTGACATATGCGCACAGTGCGGCCCCCGCAAGATGTACCATTCCGCAAATTCATTAGCACCCTGTAAACAAGTAATCAAGAATGCGGATGGCTTGCATTACAAAGTCAGTCGCAGTGATATCAATATTTATACACGAATAAGAGGCTTCCTAAGCCGTTCTTCTGTAGGCGCACGTTATGAGGCTTTAAATATTATTCAGAGGGCTTAGTTCACTGTGCGGTGCGCATAATTTATGCAGGACCAACTGCCTTAGAGATTAGGCGCTCGTGCAAGTCGGTTGTTTGCATTTCTCGAGGCGTATGCAACGAAGAGTTTCCTCATGCTGATAAGTTGCTTCATTTAAAGCGACCTCTCGTCTTCATTTTAAGGAGGACAGCTTTGTGAATCTTTCGTAAAGATACAACTTAACTGCTGAATACTAATTTCCAGCGACGCTGCCGAAAGAACAAACGAATACACAATGATGAAGAGAGTTTCTTCTCAGTTTTCATTTAAATGTAAGGTTAAGAACCTTTCCTGTTTTTTTTTTTTGTGTGTGTGGTTGTTTACGTCAGATGGCTGACTTAAAAGCAAATGAAAAGGCAGCCACGAGCTTCCCTTAAAAGGCAAACCGTGCAGCGTAGACGTCTGATGCACTGAATTATTTAATCACACAGCTTACATTATAGACATCGCAGTGGAAATGTCGCGCATTCTGCTGTAGCACGTTCGTTTGTTCGGCGCATTCCCGAGTGATTTGTTTCCCCGTTCTGCTACCAATAAAATGCAGTCACCATTGAAATGCCTAGGAGTTGACGACGGGATAGTTCGTTGCACGGTATCGATAAGCCAGCAGCGCAGGTCATAAGGCAAGGACGAAGAAAGTAATTCACACAGCGCCTGCGTTGCGTGCAAGCGACTGTGACTTTGTGTTCTCGCCTCGGGAATTCATCTGCTGTATTGACTTTTTCGTGTTTCTTCGCATTCTTTCATTTTGCTTGACAACCGACACGGACTATACTGGTGGCGCCCTAAAGGGGACTTCTCGACAGTAACAGAGCAAATCTGCGTTGCTTGTATAGGAGTGTGCGCGCACTGATCATCAAAACGTACCGATCAGTGTCAGTGGCGGAGTGTTTATCCCAAGCACTTTTTACCCTGCGGCGAGGGCGAACGCGGCCTCCTCCGAACGACGGCATGCCAAAGCCGCAATGGCCTCCTGAATGGAGATCCCGGTAAACCATGTCCGATAGTGATTGGGACGAAGCTTCATTAGTCGCACAGCGAGAGTCTCCCCCGAGGGCCTCTGCATTCATGAATACCGCGACCTCCCGAGGTCGGCGAGAGGGCCGCTGCCGCGTTCGTGTTCGCGTCATTTTAATGTGAGTGCATCACGGAGGGCTGTGCGTGGAGCACTGGTTTCACTGGGAGGCGATCGATCGGCGATCGCCAGGTCGAGCGCATGCAACCGGATTCCCCAGGCTATAACGACACGCCGCAGCTCGATTTCACAATCCGCGAAACCGACTGCTGCCTTACAGGGGTTTGCGTCAACGCGAGCCAACGGAAATACCCCTTCCTCGAGCGCATTTGGTGGCCAAATGATTCACCATTATCACCCTGCATGCATTGCAAA
Organism: Rhipicephalus sanguineus; assembly: GCF_013339695.2. Classification (NCBI taxonomy): domain Eukaryota; kingdom Metazoa; phylum Arthropoda; class Arachnida; order Ixodida; family Ixodidae; genus Rhipicephalus; species Rhipicephalus sanguineus. The sequence goes on along the minus strand of NC_051180.1, from coordinate 168,592,670 downwards.
AAAAAAAGGAAGTTGGGACAAAACACGACGCTAAAAAATTTTTTTAGTCTGTGTATGATTGCGCTCTGTTTGCTATATTTTATTTCGTCAGTCTACGGCTTCCGTACATTTTAAGGCACTATGTGGCGGTGACATAAGTTCTACACATAACAATAATTTTGCTTTTATTGACAAGGTTACCGGTTTCGTCGTATTCAGATGGCGTCGGCCCGAAATTACACGACAAGGAGCCTTCTTATTGCATATAAATTATAGTCTGATACAACTTTAGAAGTCCGCGGCAAATACTCCTCAAAGGCACGCAAGCTTGCATCAATGGGTGCGCATTCCAGAGAGACGCCATGAGTTGTACGCCCGGAGACACGGTTTTCGGAGAACATAGCTGAGTGAACGAGGAGGCCTATTTCTTTAGTCGCGGAGGCCATCGGCTGCCGCGCTTCGGTCGTCTGGGCAGAGGGCCTCTGCGGACTTCTTAATTCGACTATAAGTGCCTTGGTGTTTCTGGGGCAAAAAAAAAAAAAAAAATCTCATGGTTATTTCGAGGTGCTTTCTGTTTTGAAACTAAAAAAAAATATTATTTGATTATTTCGAAATCTTGCTTTTGTGCAGGGTACAAAATGATTTAATAAATGCGCAAGAAACTTGATTAGTGAGAAAAACTAGCACCAGGCGATGAAGTGCTCCTTGGTTCTAACGATCAAAGTAAGGTGATCGGCGAGGCCCGAGGTCTCTTGCTCGGTGGCAAATACGGCTTATAGAAGAGTGAACAAAAGAAAACTTTTTATGACCTTAATGTTTTTTATGTGGAAAGTCATGTACTGGGGACCTTGATAACGACAGTGAAATATATGACAGCTTCCCCAGTGATTTATTACTACACAAGTTACATGGTGGGAGTGATGATCCCGAAAATTCCCATCATGTGGTGGAAAAGCACCGTTTGACGACATCAACAAGGATCACGTGACGGCAAAATCACGTGGAGTACCAGAGCGGTTACGTTAGCATACACGTATGGCGTCAACAATATCTTGATTTGGGGAGTTGGTCCATCTTTAGAGGGTACTTGAAAAGCGCGAACGACGAGGACGAAAGAAACACATACAACAGCGCTAGTCCTGTTGTATGTTTTCCTTGCGTCTTCGTCATTTACGCTTCTCAAGTACCCTCTAAATATGGCGTCTGACACTGTTCACACGTGCGCGTCCGCTCTTCGGCACTTGTACCACCGAAACGCACAGCTGCGTAATCCGCCGACAAGACACTGTCGGCGTCGCTATCATTGTCGGACGAACCCGACCATGAGCGCCTACCCGGACGCGATAAAATGGAGGTGGAAAACCGTTTTGTTATGATTCATTGGCATCGGACACTGATGTGTCATGCTACACGTGGTCGTGGTGGTTCGGCGGTTACTTGTGTTAAAAACGTCATCATATTCGCCGCCCGCGTTTATAACCTGACATTTTTTGCAGCTCTCTCCTGACGTTTTGCTGATGGTTATCGCGACAAGCCTAGATAAAGAGTCACACTTCGTTTCTAGACTTCAACATAAAAATAAATTACCCTCAAGCCGCTTACTCTTTATCAAAATTTATCACATCATTTCTTGCAAGCACGCAAAGCTAATGCTGTAGTCAGTCTACCGTCCCATTATGGTGTCTCCATTCGTTTAACTGCAGATGTGGGCAAGTTCGCGGTAAGTGTTTCACTATCACATTGTGGATTGCGGCGTCATAAGACAGGCACAATGTTACGTAGGTACTGCTGCGGCCAGAAAGCGATTGCAGAGACCGAATGAGCGTACACCGACACGAAGTCCCCGTAACGTAACCTCCTTTCGGCGGTGTAACTCACACTGGAAGGTCTCACTCGTGCTGAGGTATAAACGCTCACGTCGTAGACCGGCGGTTTTGTTTTTACCGGAGCACCTGTCCGTGGGCGGCAGCACAAGAAATCGTAAGTGGTGCGGTATAACTTGTGCATGGGTTGGAAAATCTGCTTCGACAAGGTCTGGCAAGGTCGATCGATGCTCCGACTATATAAACGCGTATCCCGACAGTTGTAGATGCATCAAAGCGCTGAATTCCGTGCAAGGGGACTGATATACTCTTCGTATATCGTGAATCTAATCAGTGGCGTACCCTGCCACTCTTGCCTTTTCTAGGAATCACCTCTGTTACCCTTAATGTACATCGGTTAAACTGCCTTCTTCTTAATGCCGTGCCCATGTCCACTTCTTAACTTCGACTAAGATGCGATTAACAAGCATTTCTTCCATTACCCACTATGCTCTGTTCTTGTCCCAAACCATTAGAGGTGTTATTATTGTCGTTTCCATGGCTCGCTCTGTCGTTCTCTGTCTAAATTGAACACTCTTCGTAAGCCAACAGGTTTCTTCCCCGAAGGTAAGTAAAACACAGCTGTTATATACTTTTCTGTTGAAGTATACTCGTAAAATGTCACTCAAGATCTGAGAATATCTGCGAAATGTGCCCGTCCCAATGTTTTTCTTGCTAATTCAGCCTCAGGGTTCGGATCTGCGGCATGTGCACTAAGTCGATGGCTTCCCTTACCATTGCGCATGCCTCGCCACTATCACAAATCGCTGTTCTGTTCTCTGAGTGCAGAACATTCCCTTTGTTTTCTGCTTAATAATTTTGCACCCATCATTCCACTTTGCTGCCAAATTCAGTTATCATGCTTCTGAAATTTCTCCCCTTGCTGACTAAGCAAGGCAATGTCATAAGAGAATAGCAGATTACTAAGCTATTTTCCATTAACTCTTATCACCTGCTTTTCCTGCTGTTCTGAGAACCTACAGGGCTCTGAATACCTCCTGTAAACACAGGATGTTCGCCTGTCAACAGTTAGCACAGGACCGGGTTAATTCGAGAAATGTGGGAGAGGCCTTTTCCCTTCAGTGGGCGATGTCAGGATGACGATAATGATGATCACTGTAGTCATTATAATATTGCAGTTAATTTGCATCGAGTCATTACCGTCGATAAGCCGAAAATATATCACATTTGAATAAAAGGGAGCAACGTGGCCTATCGCCCATTATGGCTGTATCCTCGGCAAGAGAGGCCGGCGGTCCGGGATCGGCAGCGCACCAGCAAGTCTGCCCTGCGTCTGGTATCATTGAGCTCATCAGAGCTGCGCAAACCTTGATGCCACTAGCGCCGACATCAGCTTACGCTACGATAGTCGCATAATCTGGGTCATCGAAGCGACGAAGGCGGGAAATTTGAGCAATCGCTTAGCGAGGAACCGCGCTTGACAGGTGACCAAGCGGTTTGTTGTCACTTCTTGCCGTTTCTATGCACAGCACATTTCAAAAATAAAAGTTACCTGTGAATATTTCGGTGAGTCCTGAGTTGTCATATATAACTATCGTTAGACATGCACATAAATGGCCGATAAAGTGGACGAGCGGAAGACCACCGCCGTAGCCGAGTTATTAGAGTATAGGACGCGTTATTCCAAGGTTGCAAGTCTGGTCCCTGCCGGTCGCAAATTGTTTTTTCGTCCACTTTCATTTCTGCATATTTATATCATAATTTAGTACAAATAACGCCCCTTGTACTTTCCTTGGCTTGATTCTCTCTTGGTTCTCGTTAAAGGTTGTGTCTAACAAAGATAAACGAACTCTTCAATTCCCTTCTCGTTGGAAGTGTAAGTTCACTTTCTTTCCGAAAGTCTCCACCCCACGACTCTACAAATAGAATAAATGATCCCCAAAAGAAGATTAACGTATCCTTTTAAGAGAGTTACATATGTGGCAAATCAGGTCCCACTAAAAAGAGTAGCAGGTAACCTTTTTTTGCTTGTGTTGCACAGGAAGACATTTTAACAAAATATGTCTCTGCTGTAGGGAAACACGTTTCTGTCGGCCATTGTTACGATGTAGGCGTAGGCGTCTACAGACACCTCGCCCAAACATCGACTGCACAAAAGGATCCAATCTCTTTGGGACATTCTGGATGTTACCAGAATTTGATGAATTATACGTTCTAAAACCACGATATTATTATGATAGACTGCTGACCCGAAGGTCGCGGGATCGAATCCCGGCCGAGGCGGCCACATTTTCGATGACGGCGAAAATGCCTGGGGCCGTGTACTTAGCTTTGGGTGCACGTTCAAGAACCCCATGCCGTCGAAATTTCCGGAGCTTTCCACTACGGCATCCCTCACAATCATATCGTGGTTTTGGGGCGTTAAAGCCAAAGAATTATTATATTAAAGATATTATTATGAGGCAAGCCATTATACAGGACTTCGGATTAATCATGACCGCCAAGGGTTTTCATCATTTATGACAGACAGCCAAGGGCCCGTTTATAGAAGCCGCATCCTCGTGCTAAGTGCAGGAATGGCTTTATAGTTTTCTTTATAACATACTTGGTTCAGCAGAGCAACGACATAGGTGCTGAGCCACCACAGAGGGTACAGGAAATCAGGGTCCATGCATGAAGCTCGTACATCTTCGGCGACGCGTTCACGTACCCGCGTGAAATATCGGCTGCGTGCAAAATCACCACAGACCAGCGTATTGGTCTGGAAACACGGATACGTCAACATCAGAACAGCAACTTTGTGAAACCATTTCTCAGCCTGCTAGCAGTGGGCGACAGTTTTCACTGAGCCGTCATTTACGTATGCGAGGCACTGGTATAGATTCATGCGCTAAGGTGAAACACTCGTGCAGACTTCCAGACGGATAGAAGAAGCGTGTTTAGGAACACCTGAAAAGGAAAACGCGACAGTGCGATGAAGTTTACGTTAGCCAGAATGTTGAGAAATAACGAAACGCTCTTTTGGGGCTGCTCGCAGCAAAAAGAGCCAGAAAAGCCCTAATGAAACGCGAATAATAAAAGAAACAGCCTTCAGAAAGCCGTATAACAACAATGAAGACTACTTGGTTTCTACCGATTTGGGAGGTAAGTGAAGTTTCAGAATTTCCTTACGCACATGCAACTGCTTGACATAGTCACGTAATCAGTGGCAGTGAGTCAAGGTTTATGACGCCATACATCAGGCCGCTAATGCAAGGATAATGCGATAACGCGAGCTAGAATCTCATAGCAAGCATATAAAAACTACGCGTCTGTGTTACAAGCAAAACATCTACATCAAGGCGAATTTTTAATATGCACGCCACACAATGCTTCTGCTAGCACAAAGGGCTTGAGCCATCAGTACGTCCCCATTAATATAGTTTCGCAATGTATGAAAACTTCACTTGGGCGATCATTTACACGCCTTGTGGGCGGCCCTGAAAAGCCTTAAGACAAAAACGAAGCATTGCGTCAAACAAGTTTATTGATTTTGGAGGGGGCGCTTAGCGCGTCGGCATTGTTCGCCCCTTTGACATGCCGCCGAGCGCGTCTGGCTTTGGAGCCATTCAAGAAGCACAGATAAACGACTGCTTACCGGCTTGCTGTGATAATGCCGTTCAATAATACGCCATGCAGGCTACGAGGAAGCATAGAGACGTACCCGTATTTTTCCTAATTTGCAGAGTCACTGGCCATTGCCGTAATGGCAACCCATTAAAGGGCAAGAAGAAATAAATTAATATGAGTAATTAGCGACAAAACAAATAAAAGTTTTGCTTAATGTGGACCCTAGCGTTTGCAACAGTTCGTTTTGCGCAGCAGTGGTTATTGTGCTCGATAACAAACGCACGCACGCACGCACGCACGCACGCACGCACACACGCACGCACACACACACACACACACACACACACAAATGCGTATCATGCTAGTGATTTACGCCTAAAAGTGCAAAGATAGGCTTCATGCTGTTCAAAACGCCTCAGTTTTGAGAGGTGTTCATTTCACCTGTTTGACGAGCTGTTCACTGTAGCGTGCCACCATCCCAGTGCCCGGAAAAACTTAGGCATTGCGATAAAGAACTTCAGTACCTACTCAATATTAAAATGCAGTCCAGTATCCTGCGCTCTATCGGTTTATACGCGCAGGATTTATAAATGAATCTAAAGATAAGGTGTCCGGCAGTTGCGAGGCGTTTCACAGCCACACCGTCTGGAGTAGTAAGTTAAGCACAACTAATCACTTCTACTGGCGTAATAGTTGTGCGAAAAAAAACGAAGACAAGAAAGTGAACACCACAAGCGCCAAAGCGCTTGAGGTGTTCACTTTGTTGTCTTCGTGTTTTTTTGCGCAACTATTACACCAGTATGGATCAGTACCAACTAGCCCGCCTTTCCGTTTTGCTTCACTTTACTCCCTTCTACTTTACGACCAATGGTTTAGCAAGTTCGCAAGCTATTTTCTGTGTGCAAAACGCGCCCTTTTGAAAGACCTGCCATAGGTGATGCGTCTTAAAAACACGAGTGCCACTGCTTCGTATTGCTTACACCGAAGGTAACAAAATACATAAAATAAACAATTTTCCAGATGCACCCAATGTTGCAGATTGCCGCGAAGCTTTATACTGTATGGCCTCTTCCCCATAAAAACCACCGGCACCCGAATTTGTACTTTTGCTTGTTAAATGAGATGCGACTACATTTATCTCCAATGATCGCGGCCACGCACGGAGGCTCTTACAATGTTCCTGATTTTTCCAGTTGCTTATTTGAAGGCTTATCGACCGAGCGCGGTCGATAGCAGCAGGCATTCTTTTTTTTTTGACGACCACCGAACACGTTGGTTGCTGTCTCCCCCGCAGAGTTGCACAGCTGGGCAGTCGAGAAGCGTCAACCACCCATTTCACAATCAAGACACACATGCGCACAAACACAAGCGCGCACACACATGTGTGTAGTATGAACAAAAATAACATAAAGAAGAAGACGAATTAACGCAAGAAACCGAAAAATATATAATATACCGAGCGAATATCATCATCAACGTCGTCACCATCATAATCATTTCCAGCCTACCTAAGTCCCCAGCAGGACGAAAGCCCGTCCCATTGATGTCCGATTCACCTTATTTTGCGCGAGGTCATTCCATTTTATCCATGCCAACCTCCTTATTTCGTAACTCCACATAACTCGCTGCCTTCCTCTACTGCGTTTACCGTCCCTTGGCAACCGTTACGTAACTCCAACGGACGCAGTAACGCAACGTCCATTGCAATAACGCAACGCAATGGACCACCGGATGTCATCTAGAATACCCATTACTCCTTTCTGTTCCTGACCCAATTAGCCATCTTCCGATCTCTCAGTTTTACGCCTACAATTTTTCGTTCCATTGCACACTGCGTGGTCTTTACCTTTTGCTCTAGCTTCTTTGTTACCATTACTGTTTCAACACAATACGTTACAAATGGAAGTATGCAATGATTGTAACTTTTCGCTTTAAGGACAGTGGTCAATTTCCTGTCATTAGTTGCGAGTGCTTTCCGTATGCGTTCCAGCCCATCCTTATTCTCAGCTGAATTGTATATTCGTGAGTAGACTCCTCTGGCAGTAATAAACTTAGGTATACATATTCTTGTACAAACTCTAACTTTTGCCTTCCAATCGTGAACTATTTCTCGTTTGCCAAGCTGTTGAGCATTACCTTTGTGTTCAGAATATTGATTTCCAGCCCTACTTTTATGCTTTCTCAGTTTATGTCTGCAATCATTCTTTAGAACTTCGTCACCGTCGTTGCTGAAGAGCACTATCTCATGATAACATAGTGCCGAAAAAACTGCGTTAAAATCCATCTATATACGACAATAAGGACATCAATATGCGCGTGACACATGAATTCCAGCCATTTCTCTCAAGTGGCACAGCAAGCAAGCGCTCAATATGTATCCTGTATAAACCTGGCGCCATGCTGAAATTTCGCTGCCATCGACCTTATTCAGCTGAATTTTTAAACATGTACATTGATTGTGCGAAGTAAAGTGGACGGGGGAACTAGCCCCCACTTGAGAGTTGTCTTTATGCACCTCCTTTGTCGCGCCCTCTTCTCTCTCTCTCTCTCTCTCTCTCTCTCTCTCTCTCTCTCTCTCTCTCTCTCTCTATATATATATATATATATATATATATATATATATATATATATATATATATATGTGTGTGTGTGTGTGTGTGTGTGTGTGTGTGTGTGTGTGTGTGTGTGTGTGTGTGTGTGTGTGTGTGTGTGTGTGTGTGTGTGTGTGTGTGTGTGTGTGTGTGTGTGTGATGTTCGAGTAAACATCGTAGCGGGTTATTGATTGTCTTTAAATTTTGCGTTCAACACCCTTTTTTATGCCCATACAAAGTGTCTTCATGGAACATACAAAGTGTCCTCCAATATTTTTGTCGAGGTGCTCTGTACTTTTGTTTCAGCCCTGTCTGGTAGTTCTGACAATGTGAAATGACTGTGCACTTTTTCGTTTAGGCGCAGTGGTAAAATGCTCGTCAAGACTTGGGTATCTCTTCAGTGTGTGCCCTTCAGCCCATCCTTATTCCTCGGTGAATTTACTTTTTTATGAATAGGTTCCTTTGTAGATAATTTTCCTTCATATACATACTCTTGCGGTTATTCTACGGTCTGGTTACTGGCTGTAAGGTCCTGCTTTCTCATAAGGCTGTTTAATATTATTTGTGGCGCCTGCATATTAATCTGAAACGCAACTCTAACACTTTCACGGTTGATGTCTACAATCATCGTTTACAATCCGTCGCCGTCACTTGTGAAGAGCGCAATGTCATCTTTAAACTTAGATTTGCTGACACGTTATTCGTTAATCCTTTATTTCTTCCCAATTTATCGGTTTGGACACGTCTAAGCAGGCAGAGGACAACGCTAGGGATATTGTGTTCCTTTTTGTGACCCCTTTCTGAGCCGTAATATTTTTTTTCCCTTTTCTTGTAGAGAGGCAAGGAAGCTGTTCCATCTGATATTTGCTTTATGATGTATGCCCATGATGCTTTATGATGTATGCCAGTTGCTTAAAACCTTGACTATTTGAGAAAAATACCTATTTCCATTATTTATTTTTGATTGAAACACGTACTTCACCAAAATTTCGGGCCCCTAGCCCCCCCTCCCCTGGCTACGGGCCTGCCGCTTACTATCCCGCCAAAAACTGGCGCTTAAAGAAACGCCTGTGACAAATGCCAAGTGTGTTCACATAAGATGAGAAACACCGAATTAAAAAACAGCACACACGGCTGTAGCAAACAGGTATGGACGCCGTGTACTTTCATGCCGGTCCATTCGCCTGTGCTCAAATCTGTAAACTATACGAGCCTTAGTTCCTCACGCGCGGGTAATAGGAATAGCTCAGAATGCTGCTTCTTCCCCGTTGGTCAATATCTCAAAGAAGCACGCTGCAGGAATGGTCCACCTGACACGTCTGACTGCTAGAAAGTCGGGCGGTGCACGCACCACCACGGCCAACACCTAGGTGTTGCCACGGCACGCCACCGTGTCAAGTCTGTGCTCCAGCCACGCCTCGTGTACTTAGCCTAGTTCTACCACCTCAGGAAAGCGCAACAGACACTTATTGATTGCATTATACAAGAGGCTGTGCGTTCAATCGGAGGGTTCTCGCACTCTTGCATCGGTTTCTTATTTTACAAGAGGGGCCCAACTTATTAGCACGACTAATAAATTCGTACACCAACGGAGTTCTGATCGCGCAGTGAAATGGCCAACATTCCCTTCCGTTGCTATGTTAGCTGTACACAACATACGCAGTACATACGCTCACTCTTAAAACATTTGATCCTCCACGGTACAAATTACAGCTCATGGACGACGAAACACTCGGTCATTTCCGCCTCCCGGTCCTTCTACAGGCCATCGCGCTGGTTTCACGCTACGCTCGCACAGACGACAGGCGAGACATTTCTGTAGACTATGTCGATGCGTGGCTAATCCGCTGACCCGTCGCGTGGCCTTCACATCGCTCTACGGTGCCGTCCACCAGCTGGCCATCATCATCATCATCAGCCTGTCTACGCCCACTGCAGGGCAAAGGCCTCTCCCATGTTCCGCCAATCAACCCGGTCCTGTGCTTTCTGCTGCCACGTAATACCTGCAAACTTCTTAATCTCATCTACCCACCTAATTTTCTGTCTCCCCCTCACGCGTTTGCCATCTCTTGGAATCCAGTCAGTTACCCTTAATGACCACCGGTTATCCTGCCGACGTGCTACGTGCCCGGCCCATATCCATTTCTTCTTCTTGATTTCAACTATGATGTCCTTAACCCCCGTTTGTTCCCTGACCCACTCTGCTCTCTTCCTGTCTCTTAAGGTTACACCTATCATTTTCCTTTCCATCGCTCGCTGTGTCGTCCTCAATTTAAGTTGAAGCCTCTTTGTAAGTCTCCAGGTTTCTGCTCCGTATGTAAGTACCGGTAAGATGCAGCTGTTATACACCTTCCTCTTGAGGGATAGTGGTAGATTACCATTCATGATTTGATAATGCTTGCCGAAAGAGCCTCAACCTATCCTTATTCTTCTAGTTATTTCACTCTCATGGTTCGGCTCCGCGGTTACTACCTGTCCTAAGTAGACGTACTCCTTTACAACTTCCAGTGTCTCGCCACCTATCGCAAAGCGATAGCTGGCCAAATATGCCACTATTGCGATACGTGTCCAGCACGCCCCACATGCCGCATCTTATGTGGTTAGTTAAAAGCGGATCTCGCCTGTACTGAAATTTTCCTTCGATGCATGCGGACAGCTGCTGCGACAAAAGGAATGTCTCCGCTGCGTCACGCGAGCGCTCGCACATCCTTGTATGGAACATCGTTGGTGGGCTAACTTGCCTAGTGGAGCCTCGTGACGGGGCTGCGCTTACACCGGCAGCGACCGCCCAGTGACCTCAGCACAATCGCGCATGGGTCCTCATGTCCGTTCCCTCGTACTTATATCACTGCAGTGAACGTGACACATTTGCTGTGTTCATGTCCAGGGCTACAGACAGTGCCTGTGTGCGCCCTCAAATCAACCGGACATCGTGCGGGTCACCCATCCCTATTTGCAAAGTTGGTTCCATGGACCATTTTAACAATAGCTGCAAAACTTTTCGCCTAAAACAAAGTCCTTGGTATACATGCGACCAGCCTTATTACTAATAACATCTGGGATTTAACGTCCCAAAACCACGATATGATGATGAGAGACGCCGTAGTGCAGGGCTCCGGATATTTCGACCATCTGAGTTTCTTTAACGTGCGCCTATATCTAAGTACACGAGCTTCAAATGTTTTCGCCTCCAACGAAAATGCAGCCGCCGAGGCAGGGATTCGATCCCAGGACTTTCGGGTCAGCAGTCGAGCGCCATAACCACTAGACCACCGCAGCGGGACCAGTCTTATGCCTAGGGCACGGTACAAAATATATATCTTACACCATGGTCTTGGACAATCTTCCAAATAATTAAATACATACACACGCACGCACGCATACGCACAAACACTAGAACCCTCCACCCCTCCAAACATATACACAAACACAGACACACACACACACGCACACATACGAAGCGTCATAAAGCTGCACCACGTGGTCTCGTGCACATTTTCCCCTTCAAGCTTCATACCAAGGGGATACCCGTCACTACGGCACTTCAAGTACTCTGATCTACAACGCAGTTGCTACGTTCGATACGCCGACTAGCTCCGAATAAAGCCATGTGGGAGATAAATCAATTTGTTTATAAAGAACAATATCTGTACTTTTCTACTTCCAGAGGCCCCTGTGTTGAACGTAGTAGCTTTAAGTTTAAGTAAATGGCTTAATTGCACGGTTCATTAACCGCGAAACACCACGAATGCATTCTTCTAACTGCATAATCATGCAAATGACAACGCAAATGAACAATCTTCGTACTTTTAAACAAAGAAAAAACGAGAAAAGGAGTAACGGAAGAAGGCGAGCGAGAAAACGAAATGCCGTCGAGAGGCTCCAAAATGGGTCCAGCTATTTGCCTGTCGCGAGCTCATTTCGGCCCTGTTTCAAGCATTAGCGGAACGTGCGTCGTTAGCGCTTGCGTTGAATTGCTTCTCATCCTTTGTAGTTTTTACTCATCTGTAAGGTCGCCGTTTAATTCATTTATTCTTTTTCAACCATAAGAACAATTATTGTGGTGCGCTTTGTTTTGTGTGCGGCGAGCCTGCCAACGAACTAAGTAGCGAGTCATGAATATTACTCTGTCGCGCAGTTGCTCGCATGAACATCCACCCTAACTTGAGCGTCAACGCGAATGGTTAGGACGATTTATTCCATCGAGCAGCAGACGGATTTAAACCTAGTTATGTTCGCGCGTTTCATAAATCCCCTGTAGCACCGTCTTTCGAAACTTCGACCATCCGCCATTTTTTCATTGGGTTTTGTATTTATCACACCGTGAGAAAAACTGGGACTGATGCAGGCAGAGAATGACAAAGTTCTGTCGTGGTCTGTGCCTTCCTACACGTGACAAGAAGAATATACATATTTTGATAATGGGATGCATGAAAGGCAACATTCACAGAGATGTCAAGGGAGAAAAATTGCAACTGCTGCTCATTTGTTAGCCGAGTATTCTGAACGAAGGATGACGTATCTTGTTCTTCCAGGCAATGGCACAGTAGGAGTACATTATGTCATTTTAAACACCTAGAAACAAAAAAAAGACTGGATAATGATACACTAGCTCAGGATAATTCGTTCAGCTGCTGCGCAGTTAATAAGTAGGAAAAATAAAAAAAATGAACTGAAACAATATTTCACTAATTCGAGCAGGTAGTTCAGTATCATGCAGATACAGGTTTTGCGTGGTACAGTAGCCCTCACGCGTCCTTGCTTCTTATTAAGCAAATTGCCAGCCCGGAATCAAAGCGGACGTTTAAATTATTTGAACTGTTAAGGGCATTTAGTAATAATAATACTAGCTAATCAGAAGTCGTCCAATACATTATGTTATCGCCTAGCGGCTAAGAAAATCAGCTGCTGGACTGAAAGTCATATTGTCGAATGTTCGCTCCAGCGAAGTTCTACGTTCGACAACTCCCCATCACTTGAGGCTTCCACCTCCCCCTGAACTTCTTGTTTGAAAAATTCCGCGTGCAATTTTAAGTATACTGGAGGTTAAGAGAAATTAGATTGAAACGGCAAAATGAGATAAGCGTAAAGGAACCTTCTGGATTTACACATTACTATTGAGAAGAAAATAAAGATCTAAAATATTCAGGGGATGCTTAGTATTTTCTAAGAATGTGAAGGCGAGAGCCTATTTGGACGTTCTGTTGAACTGCTGATGAACGTTCTGCTGATGTGCTTAACGTTATGATGAACGCTCTCCTGATGTGTGGTTGCAGTCCGTGTCAGACTCTATATTGAAATTTGGTTAAACTTTCTGTTAGGCTTCCGAATATCTTGACACTGACGCTCACATGCATCTGCTGATTACCGCCGGTCATTAAGAGTACCAGACTGGATTCCAATACAAGGCAAACGCGCGAGGGGGAGCCAGAAAGTTAGGTGGGCAGATGAGATTAAGAAGTTTGCGCGTATAACGTGGCAGCAGCAAGCGCAGGACCGGGTTGATTGGCGGAACATGGGAGAGGCCTTCGCACGGCAAGGGGCGAAGTGAGGCTGATGATGATGATGATGACAGCTGCTGATATTTGAAATGTTATATTGACGTTTGTAGAACGTTCAAGCATCGTCTACATTACCTTCTGCCAGAGTCGTGCGGAACCGATGCTGCACTTAATTCACGTACATCAATGTGTATGTAAGCTTTTAAGTCACCTTTTCTAGAATAAGTTCCAATGAACTCAGAGCACGCCAGCTGTACTGTTTAATTGAATCTTTCATTCACAAACTATGAGATCCAACCCTCCCAGCACTCTCTCCTTCATTAAAGTGCTTTTTCTCTCTCTCAATACCCGTAGTACATATCTTTCACATCCACTTTCAACAACATAATAATAGTCCCCTTGAATCACAGCGCAAGTGCACACACCACACCCCAGAAACTAAGCGAGCGATTGGTATCCACGATGCAAAGCATTACCTAATGATTTGTGAAGTAGCACGAAACATATTGTACCGCCTTTACACATTCCTGGGTGTGAAATGCCAAATACACGTGCTTCTAGTAGGAGCTGCCGTTCATCATAAAATTTAGTGTATCAGAAGAAAGTTAACAGCAGATAAACAGAATGTCCCAGTAGGCTGTCACCTTCGCATTCCAAGAATGTTCTAAGTACCCCCCGAATATTTGTTTTCATTTTTCTACTCATGTGTACGCCGCAAAGACGAAGCTGACGAAGCGGAAGTGCAGCTCGCTCACTCATTCTTGGATCATTTGTTTTCAACATCGCACACCTTTGAAATATAGACATCTAAGGCTTCCGCCTTAAAGATCACAGGATCACTAATGCATTGACCTAAGACGACTCCAAAGGGATCTCCATTCGGTGTGGCTATTTCATAGGGCGCTTTACAGCACGCGGACGATGCTTTTGTTTGTTTCTTTTAGTCACGCGAACGCCATAAAGATGAAGTGACCGCGTAGCTCGCGAGCCTCGATGTGCACGGGTGGACATGTGACTTTTAGGGGCGAAGCTCCTTAAGGCGGCACCCTTTCGTCCCTCGTAGTCGCAGTAGTGCGTAACCAGTCGTAACGCTAGTACCAGATCTTGACCTCCAAGGTGGTGCCGGTGGGAGATTTTTCCTGTGCGTTGTTGAACAATAAAAAATTCGCAGCGTGCGCGTTAACTAAAAGCCGAATTCTTCTGTCTCTCATTCCCCATTAGCAGCCATTGGCATGTTCCAGTAGGAAACCTTAGTAGAAGTGTAAGTGTTAGCTAAAAGCCGACTACTTCTGTCTCTCATTCCCATTAGCAGCCATTGTTTACCTCCAAGGTAGTGCCTGGTGAGGTTTCTCCTGTGCGTGATTAAACAATAAAAATTTTGTTGAAAACGCCGTTGATTGATGAAATAAACCAACGAAAGACGCCAGATGTTTTCTAAAGCGATGGTTTTCTAAACAATGAAAATTCACAGCGTACATGTAAAATTAAAGTGAGCTGCAAGTCGTCATAACTCATCGAACCTTTAGTATAAACGCGCCCGATCTCACGTCGGTGATGATGTACTGGGCAGAATTCACGGAAGATTCACGGTTTACCGATGAACCTCCGCAGCTTCGCCCACTCATCATCATTCACTCCGTGGATATGCTGGATTTTTTTTGTACCACACGCTGCCTTTACGCTGAGGATCTCATGCGCACGAGACATATAAGGTTTACTTCACCTTAAAAACAAAATACACAAAAAAACATGACATGATTGCGGGGAACGCCGTAGTGGAGTGCTCTGGAAATTTCGGCCACCTGGGGTTCTTTAACGTGCACATAAATTTACGTACATGGACTTCTAGCATTTGGCCTCCGTCAAAATGGGACCACTTCGGCCGTGCTCGAACCCGCGACTTCTGACTCAGCAGCCCAGCACCGTAACCAGAGTAAAACCGTGGCGGCTAGACAAAGCAAAGCACACGCAAAAATAGGGGTCATAATAATAAAGCAGCGACTGAGCGCATCACGGCTTTCCTATTTACTCACTATGCCAGAAGCGCATGACTTGCCGTAAGCCAGAATAGACCACCTTTAAGAAGCTCCCGCGTTCAAGCCAGCGCGTTAAGACGCTTGGCGCGTTTCCACCACTCTGACAGAGTGAAAACGCTATCATGTTTGCCCAATCGACTGTTGGTGCGGATACGTGTACACATATAACCACACTTCCTCAACCACGAAGCTGTACGCGTGTACTGTGAAAAACATCAGAATGTTTCTTTTGCTCCAATTCTTTAAAGTTAATGTTTCTTAAAGGCTGCATGCGCTCCGATAATGGTTGAGTAGTACTTGATGCGGTACACACGTCAAGTAGCACTTAGAATAAGAACATCGCATGAAGGGTGGTCTTGTTACGCAAGGCTCACTTTTTTAAATCAAAGAACAACTTTCTTGCCACACGGATATCAATAGAACATTGAACTAGGCCTGAAAGCGAAGCCAGACATTACATGAGCTCGAGGGCGCCAACTCACACGAAAAGAAATTTGGCCCGCGGGTAACCAGATCAGTCATTAAATACAGGGTGGAAGGCATCGGGATCAATAAAATGTATAAATACAAAATTATTTGCAGCCTATTAAAATACAAAAATGTTCCGCGGAGTTTATCTTAGTCTTCAAGTACAGCAGGGTGTGTCCAGATAAGATCGAACACGTGGTCCTGGTCACCATTCCCGATTTTGATGAAATTTACTGTAGGCCTAGGCATTACACCCAGAACAATGGTTTCGCAGTTAGTTTCGCGAAAAAAAATTTTGTTCGCCTGAAAAAAAAATATACAAATTTTGGCCGCAAAAAACGCTTTTTCGCCAATTTCGCGGTTTCTGAATTTTGAGCACACCTAGGAAAAAAACGATGCACTTCTTCGTCACAATATTTATTCCCCTTAAAGAACAAGTGAAATACAATCTTATGAGTCTATTATTTTTCTTGCTTGTCCAAGCACTTTTGAAGAAAAAAATCACAAACTTGGGAAATTGCACAAAATACCTTCATTTCAGGAATTTATTGCTACAAGCAAGTTAAAGTGAGGATAATAAAAATCGGTACATATTAACTTTGATACTTTCACTCTCTTTTAAAATAATTTTCGCGGTTTTATCGCGCTCCATTTTACTCGATAAGTCGGCTGAAACGTAAGTGATTTACCAAAAACGACAAAATTTGAAAATGATTTTCTCAAAAAAGCCATTTTTAATTTTTTTTAAATCTCTCCGATTGAAGTCAAGGACGTCATCTACCATTCTGCAGAAAAAAACGTTGCATTATTTTGGTTGCTTACAAGTTATAGTGCGTCAAATGTGGCCATGCCAGCCTAGCGGCCGCGTCGTTCATTATGTGCTGAAACTTGGATATAAGTTGTTAAAAATACTTGTACATGACATAATCACAAATCAGCAGCTCCACACCAACAAATGCGCAGCCAGGTGTCATGGTTCAGCTAGCTTTGTCTTGCGATCAGCCGCTTGACAAACCCGCAGCAGCGGCCGCTCGATGCTGCGGGCACTCAGATTACATGAGTGCCGCTTCGACTGCGGATGAGCTCCCCTTGCGCGCCAAACCACCAAACTAGGCTCAGAGGACAAACGAGAGAAGTAATGCATCACTGTGAAAGTTAAAGGCTGTTAAGTGCCAACAAATGTCATAATATGCAACGAAAACTCTGCCAGCAATTTCCCAGTGAGCGCCTTCAATACAGCACGCATGTATTTTTTCCCCCTGCTGGTATGCCCGAAGCCGCGAAATATCGTGATAAAATCTGGACTGGCGTTGAATATTCTATCTGCGGACGCGCAACAATACAGTATTGTAAAAGCGGTTCTTTAATGAAGCACACGACTTGGACACACTTCTTTTCACAGCCGGCTGACACAAGTGTTCTGGCACGAGATGAAGAACAACTGCAGTTTAAGTTGTTCGACCATCGGAAGCACGTATCACAGCTTTCTTTAGATGTCAATGGTTTTCTTTTGTGTCATATGTTGCTCACAGAATGAACCTATAATTATATTTAGGCCATCCGAAGAGAGAAAGCAACACATGAGCGCCCTACTGGAGGCGCTCACTGGGAAATTGCCGGCAGAGTTTTCGTTGCATACTATGGCATTTATTGGCACTTAACGACCTTTAACTTTCACAGTGATGCATTCCTTCTCACGTCCGTCATCTGAGCGTAGTTTGGCGCGCAAGGGGCGCTCATCTGCAGTCGAAGCGGCACTCATGTAATCTGAGTGCCCGCAGCATCGAGCGGCCGCTGCTGCGGGTTTGTCAAGCGGCTGATCGCAAGACAAAGCTTGCTCAACCATGACACCTGGCTGCGCATTTGTTGGTGTGGAGCTGCTGATTTGTGATTATGTCATGTACAAGTATTTTTAACAACTTATATCCGAGTTTCAGCACATAACGAACGACGCGGCCGCTAGGCTGGCATGGTCACATTTGACGCACTATAACTTTTTAGCAACCAAAATAATGCAACGTTTTTTTCTGCAGAATGGTAGATGACGTCCTTGACCTCAATCGGAGAGATTTAAAAAAAAAATTAAAAATGGCCTTTTTGAGAAAATCATTTTCAAAGTTCGGCGTTTTTGGTAAATCACTAAGGTTTAGCCCACTTATCGATTAAAACGGAGCGCGATAAAACCGCGCAAATTATTTTAAAAGAGAGCGAAAGTATCAAAGTTAATATGTACCGATTTTTATTATCCTCACTTTAACTTGCTTGTAGCAATAAATTCCTGAAATAAAGGTATTTTGTGCAACTTGCCAAGTTTGTGATTTTTTTATTCAAAAGTGCTTGGACAAGCAAGGAAAATAATAGACTCATAAGATTCTATTTCACTTGTTCTTTAAGGCGAATAAATATTGTGACGAAGAAGTGCACCGTTTTTTCCCTAGGTGCGCTCAAAATTCAGAAACGGCGAAATTGGCGAAAAAGCGTTTTTTGCGGCCGAAATCTGTATATTTTTTTTTTCAGGCGAACAAAATTTTTTTCGCAAAACTAACTGCGAAACCATTGTTCTGGGTGTAATGCCTATACCTACAGTAAATTTCATCAAAATCGGGAATGGTGACCAGGACCTCGTGTTCGATCTTATCTGGACACACCCAGCATGGTTTTCTAGAACAGATGGTTTTTGTTCATCGCCGTAAAAACGCCCCTAAAATGCATAGCTGCAATTTGGCCCGGTGAAAATAGTCGTGACTTCCTGCACATCAGCTGTCATCACTCGGCCCATGAGTATTACGTCCTTTTTTTTCTTCCCAGGGCTATGTATAACACATTATATAGTTGGGAGGAACTTCACGAGTTCGTCGAGCGCAAAATGCTTGCGCCGAGCCAATAATTTCTCTTGCGATTTTTCATGAGATGGGGTTGCGGGGTTTGGACATTCTAACATCCTCCCTTGATTCGCACAAGGCTTCACGCAAAGCTACTTCTGATGCGACAAACGTGCGTGATAAACGATAAATGTGTAACATTTCTAAAATTATAAGAAAATCAACATTTAAAACGAACTTGTCGTTATCGCGTAGGTAATGTCGGTGGTGACCTCCCAAACCGTCGTTTCTCGGGTTACAACTGTTCGTTGCACTGCAAAACTAAAAGTAACGATGAGTTTGTCTTCGCAAGGTAGTACGAGAAAACAGAGTAAACATTGATGGTATAGATGAAGTGTAAGTACCCATTGTCAAATGATGGCCATACGATACGCCGTAGTGGAGAGCTTCGCAGTATATCGCTTTGATTGTTGTCTTAATCCATGAAGAAACGGTCATGCTAATCGAATGATGTAGGTTTTCGATAAATTGAAGCCGAAAGTTTAAAGCAAATTGCAAACTCAAACAGGCTGTCGCGTTAAAGGGACACTAAAGAGCAAAACGATTTTTCTCGCATTAGTAAAGTAGTCTTCCACAATACCAAAAACACCACGCTTGCAGAGAGAAGATACTTAATAAGCGAGAAAACGCGCAAAAAGGAAATACAGTTGGCGACGCCACCTTGGAATTCCCGCACCATTTGCCGTGACGTCACATATTTTTGACGGCGTGTGCTTGGGCCTACGTAGTTCCTAATCGGTTATATCTAAGTTCATTGTCCTCTGAGGGGGCCAGAGGCTTGACATGACGAGTTTGTGGAAATTTCGTCGAGCCAGTGGCGCCAAAATACGTTAAATGCTCTTTGAAACCTTTTACGTCACGAATTACAAAGTTCGGCGCGAAATTTAAAAATGAAACTTTGAACTTTGTTTTCTCCTTTAATAATAAACCTATGATGGTGAAATAAACTACACAAGAGTTCTCCGAGCACGCTTTATCAATCTAAACCAATTCATTGTTTCTCTTTAGTGTCCCTTTAACGAGGGCTCAAGCTTCATCGTCTGCTCAGCTGCTTTCCGTGAACACGACAACCTGAAAGTCGGACCACTCAATCAACGGATCATATATTGCGTGCGAACTTTGTCGCTATTTTAAAGAAAAATGTTGCAGTTACATAAAATTGTGTTTGAAAATGTTGAATTTGAAAAAAATATATAAAAAGTTGAAGCTTTTGTTTAGTTCAAAAAATAGCTATGAATCTGGATTTGAAAACAATCGAAAACAAAAATACACAGGGAGAACTCAAAAGTTTTGTTCATTTCGCCACCTTTAGGAGAGCGAATGCCCTGGACGCCTTTAGTAGGACACGGTGAGGAGTAGGGCGCATAGTAGTAGGACGCATGGCACATGGAGCGCTTCAGGAGAATGATTTATCACGTCTACTTCTAACGGTGAAAGATGCTCGATGTTTACTGGACAAGCTGTGCACTCGATTGTCCTAGGAAACTTGCTTTGTAAATGGAACGCAGCGCACTCAATATATTATGTAGCAGTGATCGTGCCATACAATTTAATATAGCGATTAAGTTTTGGCAATCTGTGAAAACAGTATTTCATACGCGTCGGCTAGGCACTGCCTTCACAAAGTACTTTGTGTACAGAGAATAAGAGAAACTAAAAGCGGCACATATTCGTTAGAAGAGCCTGAAAAAGACATAGAACATCTTTTTCTAAACTGTAAAAATTATGTTGCGTCTCGCAAGAAACGTTTGCAAAAGCCACATAGGTTTGGAGAGGCGGCTACTACCAATAGCAAAAATTTTGGGCCGATGGTCAACGAAATTTTCGGAACACTGCTGCGCGCGTTAGTGTAACTTTCTCGGGAAACAAAAATATTGCGAAGACACGAAGTCGAATAAAAATTATTTCTAGCACTCCTAGATATTCACACCGACAGATGCTTTTGGTTACATCTTTGTCATGTTCTTTTTTTGTATCTATGTATCATTTGTTCCTTCCAATGTGACAGGTGAATTTAAAGCGTGGCAATTAGAAAACAATATGCAAGTGTCCAGTGACTGCTGAGTGAAGATCTTGGTGAACTCTCCTCTTACCTCAGCAATTTTCGGTTGTGTGGATATTCGTGCTTTGCGAACTTTTGTGGTGAGTGTAGACTTGTTTGTATTGAGGTACTGGAACTGCGTGCGTGGGTGTTGGCCGACGTATGCCTATTTGTATAGTTTCATTACTGTCCCAACCTTACCATGATAACTATTGTGCAAGATAAAACGAGTAGCTGGCGCTACACGTAGGCACCAAGCTCTCCTTCAATACATTTTATAAAAGAACCAGCGGGCACCAGTGCGGTGTCTTCGACTAAAAACTAGACAACTATACATTTGACACTGCTACATGTCTTGTAAAGAACGCTTCAGTTCAAATCTGTATTTTTCAATCGTTCCTAGTTCTTTGGCACGGTTCTGAGAGTTTCCCAGACATCGCTTTGATGGACTGAATCATTCACTCTCGGTTTGAGAGACGCCATAACGCAAACATTCAGATTACGTACCACCAGATGAGATTTTTTTATATATGTACATATACCGAAAAGCGCAATAGTTTAATACGTATCGCCCTCATATCAATGCAGTCTCCGTGGCCGAAAATGAAACTGGCCACATCGCAGCCCAACGTCAGATCTATAGAGCCAAAGCCGTGGGTCCATCGCTTCAGCAATAGTCAGTTGCTCATATGACAAGTGTAACATCTGTTGGATGACGTTATATATAGTGTGAAAGACACCATGACTAGCCATTTTTGGCAGCAGATTGCACTGAAGTACAAAGTGAAACAAAACAGCGTGAATCGAAGGAACACAACTCATAATTTAGAGGCAGGCAGCTCTGACCTTAGCTTCTTTGTACATCTGAATATTTCAAAGGAACGCTAGCAAATGCTAAGAAACGGACCAACGACTGCCTGATCTTCTGGCATGACGCGGTGAAAACATTGAAATGTCAGATAGCGGAAATGAAGGACAAAATTTAAAAGAAAAATGGCAAGGTGGCCGATCATAAGTTAGGAATATGCGATCAGTAAAAGCGGATTTCCACACTAGATTATGGAGAATATTTCTTCCTATTTCCATATATTTCCGCATGAGTCCAATATCTTTTGTGAAATCAGCGTTGGGGCAACTTTCCAACTGATGAGAAATCCATGAAACCGAATAAGTTCAAAGCAGTCAAATTTCGCTGCACTGTGGATAGTATACAAAAACTCCAAGGCAGGCAGGATGACACTCACAAAGAAATAAGATATGCAGCTGGTCTACGAGCATTTTTGCGGGATATTTACTTGACAAGAGTGTCTAGTTTAAAGCGTTAAAATCTCTAATTTATCACGGATGAGGGATTAATACTTTAGCGCAAAAATTTTCTCCGTTTTTTTTTTTTTCACACTGAATGTAGTGTTTGCGCAGCATGCGATTACGAAAAAGCATACCTAATGTAATAGGTTTTTCTTCGGAAATTTTTTACATTCTTGGCTCTAACACACCACAATTTTCAGGACAAATTTTTTCCGTATTTAAGGCAAGAAATCGACTTCTAAAAGTAAGGAATCTTCACACTCGTAATTGAAGTCACTCATAAATAAGAGGAGCACCTCAGACGAACTGCAAAGGTCGGATCGGATTAAACGACCAAATGTCATGCCGGTGTCACACGATCACGTTTGATCGCGATAGGGTCTGATCTGGATCAAATTGCTTGAACTTAATTGGTTCCTTTAAGAAAACTGCTGACAACTTCGATCCCGGTCGGGCTTAATCGCGGTGAGCAGTGCACCATGTGATTCTGGTGTCACATGACGTTCTCGAGCTTGAGATATATGGGCAACCAAATCCATGCCAGACATGTTGACTTCTTCGCTTATGAATATAATATTTGAGCACTGCATTCCAGATTTCATATTGCGAGAAATCTAATTCACTAGTAAATTTCAGTTGGTGCGTCTGAATTGCAAACAAATCCAGTTTTTTTTTTCAGTAAGCCGTTGACACTTATGCTTTTGCTGAAGGGTCTGATCTAGGTGTTGTTGAACGTCGCGATGCCTATTCACGTGACTTACATGATTTATCGTTCATATTTGCATTGGTTCATTTTTCTTGCCTTGCTTCATTTGGGGTCATCATTGTCACAGCGTTTAATACTTTTGACGTCTCTGTTATGTCCGGCCTTTCTACAGTATACTCACAGAAAAAGACTTTTCTCATAATCCTAAAGAGCAACACTAACGATAAAAACAATAGCTGAATACAAGTAAAGACACACAGATTAAACATAAAAGAAAAACCTAAGGTATGTGCGAAGGTTCTGCTTGAAAAGCACATAGAAGGAAAAATTTCGGGAATTTGGCGCCCCTTTTGGCCACAAATTAATGACCATGTGTTTCTGAGGTCTCTTGCGCTTGTGGTTTGAATTTAGTCTGGAAAAAAAGAAAACTTTTGAGGCGTACACACATGTCAGGACAATCTGCTCTAATGATTGGTTAAGCCGCTTATAAGGGCAGCATGAGATCTCATTTGTCTTCAGGCGCATGATTACGCAATGCATTGGGAAGCACACTGTCATAAAGGACACGTCTTTCGCAACTCGAAAATTAAGCGCTACGTTCACTAAGTTTCCAAATAAAAAAAAGAACAAAATGTCTCGCGACATCTTCTATTTATTCAGCTTACAGATCGTCCACTTGCGTAATACAGAACTGAGATAATATGGACTTCGCTCATTGGGAAACATGCCGCTAATTCGTAATCTATGTTGGTACAGAGAACGTTGTTAAAAACGACCGCGTGCTGGTGCTCCCTTTTCTTTAATCCTCCTATTATATTTTTCGATACGCAACTTGTCAATTCGCTTGGCTTCACACGTACTAAATTTTTTTTTGTCGCTTTGTCTTTTTCACAAAGTTGTGAACGATGTTTTCCAGTGTGCTGTTTAAGAGACACGAACTGAGTTCGCTGCGCGCTGGAGTTAACGTCATTCTTAGGTGCTCGATCCCAATTTAGAATTCTCCAAAAACCTCCTATGAACAATAACCTTGGGTCGTCGTGTCATGTGACTAGATGAACAAAAAACATCGCTTGATTTCTTATCAAAGAACTTTTTCCCAAACGTTGTAGAGGAACGTTAGTAGAATTTTAGAATAAGGTGCAAGAAAGACATCAAGGGTGAAACGACACGTCAACGGCATGTTTCATGCCTGTGCTTTGAGCTACAGTACAAAAACAGCCAGCAGCGACTGTCCACCATCCTCAACATGTTGCGAGGTGCTTAAAGGGGTACAGCCACAGCGAGCGGCCGAAGCGTTGTTACGAGCACGCGTGCGAAGGAACGATTAAGCCAGAAGTGAAGTTGCGCGCAAAGTGCCCCATCCACATAAATCTCCTTCACACGTTCGGGACAAGGCGTAAGAAGGGCTTGCTTCGCAACGATCAGAAAAACGCCACACCAGGAAGGCGTCGCTCCACATCATAAATTTAACGTTTTGCACGGGCGAGAATGCACCGAAGTTCCATTTATCACTTCTGATGAAGCTGACCACATTTTCATTTTTTAAATTTTGTTTGACTCGGGTTGCTGTCGAGGGAAGAAAGTGAGACACCATTTCTCCATGCGTTGTCAGTGGAGATATAGAAACCACTGCACCTGCGGTACAACAACACAGCGTGGCTGAAATAATGTCACGATTGTTTTCACTTGGCTCCATTCCTGCGCACTCTTAATCTTCTTGGGCAGATAACCCCGGCGAAAACGCGGGCAGAGCGAAGTAGCGTAGCTCGCAGCATTGACGAAGCGGGAAAATAAATGGCATTGCACTAAAACCACGAGTTGAACTCAACCCAACGGAGGACACAAGATAGCTTACGAAACCACTACAGAAGCCACACATTCCTTTTCACCGCGGTCTTGTAGTATTTCAAGTACAGCATGAAATTTACTGTGTAAGCACCGAGAATACCCGAAGAAAATCTGTTGACGCGGTTCATCGTTGACACTCCATCACCACACGGGTCATTCTGTGCAATATGTGGAATATTGGCGCAGCGTTGGCCCTACCATGAGGTGCGTATGCATATCATCTGTCAAGTCGTAACTTAACGGCATAAAAATCCAGCGACTCGCGTTTTGTTCAACCCTCAGTGGATCTACTTATGTTTTTGGAGTCGGCGTGTTCATATAGGGATGTCAACACGTTGTGCATACATTCAGGCGAAACGAGAGGCATTCACCTGGTGTCTCGTCGTCCTGCAGGTATCCGCTGACAAGTGCCGGCGTCGCAGACAACGCGAGGGCGAACACGAGCACCGCAGACAACACATCGGTGAACACCGGTGGCGGGGGCCGAACACGGAGCGTAGCCCGCGACGGCGCCATGGCACGAACCGAATCGGCTCCTCTTCGAAGCGGCGCGCCACTCGGCTGGAGCCACCGGCGACAGGAGCACGCTCTGGCGGCGGAAGCGTCGACGGCGCGGCCGCAACCACCGCCGCTGCTGCTGCTGCTGGCTTCGATGCGGCGGCGCTGGACGCCCGCTCTGCGGCAAGCTGCGCAGAAGGCCCCTTGCGCAACGCCTCGCCTCGCGCTCCTTCCTCTCTTGGCAAGCTCTCTTCCATCTCTCGCTGAACCGGAGTCCCTGAACACGCTCGAGGGCTCGGCAATCCCGCAGGTTATCGATACCAACGTTACTAGAACAAACTCAGTTTCAAAGCTCCGTATCTCCGCCAGCGGAGGAGGGTGGTCCGAACGGCGGTCGCGAGAACTAGCGGCGCTGCAGTTCCGTCTTGCGCCACTATCGGCGCGTCGTCTGCTGCCACGGCATAAGGCTGCGGTCCGCCGCGCAGTTGCTCGCGGCAACTGCGCGGCAACTTTCTTATTGTACTAGTTAGGTGGACATTTAGGTGGATATGCATAAGGTCGTCTGTATGCATTGGCCCGCGTGCGTTGTTCATTGATTGGCTAAGAATCGATGTTCGGTCTATATTGCCACGCCCACTTGTTTTATTTTGATGTATTCGGGTTTGACCAGCAAGGACGGTTATCAACGCTCGACGCTGTCCGCGAAGCAGTGTTCAAGAAGGTTCGCGATTGTAGTAGATCGTTTTGGTAAGATTGCGCGCTGCACGCGAATGTTCCAGCTTTGTCGAGAGATAACGCCGTCACCGGCGATATCGCTGGAAAGTTCGATAGCGCCTGTATAAAAGCCGACGCGCTTGACCGCTTGTCAGTTGATCGACGGTCGACGCTCTGTCCGCCGCTATCAGTGTATTGCTGTAGTTTGACTTTCAGTTTCCCGGCCACAAGTTCGGCCAAATAAAGAGTTTCATCTCGGACCTGCTGACCGCTGCCTTCGTCGACGTCACGACCCTGTGACAATATTTGAGCTGTCTACATTGCGCTTAACTTCCAAGCATACGAGCTTCTAAGCGAATGAGGGTTTTCAGAGTAATTTTTATAACTACCACCACAATTTTAGCCGCTGCCGTCTTATCTAGACCAAGAACAACCCAAAACGTTTGTAAAAGCCTTTATAGTGCACAAAGAAGCGTACTTACTCGAGATACAAAAACGTTCTAGAAAAACAGCACTCATGTTTCTACAATTTATTGAAAAAAACTTTCTCGAAAAACATCACCAATGCTTTGCAATGTTTACAAGACACGTTTTCGCGACGGTTAAAGAGATACTGACGCAAAATCGGAAAATTTTACGAGAACTCGGTAAATGAAATCTCAGTGTGCGATTACATCGAATAGATGTCGTCTCTGAGCAATTATTTCAGCGGATAGTTGCATTTTCGGTGTCTCATCTTTCTACGTCGCATCCTTCTACGGTGCCTTAAGCAATTCGAACAGATTGGCCGTGATGTGAGCACCGAGCAGTTATTCGCGCGTACTCTGTCGCTAGAAGAGTCGTCAGTATTCAACTTCAGTTTTTCAACTTCACCGATCAGATGTTCCATGCCCGCAGCACTTTACACTGTACGACAGCCGTTTGCGTTTCGTGCTGTAGCCGTTCACTACGCAGTTAAACTGCTCGTCAACTACAATTATCTTTTGCACAAGTAGTCTCCGTTCCCGAAGCAAAGTGTGGGATTGGGCTAGTTGGTATTCCATTATTAAACTCCTCAGCGCAAAAAATTTCACACGGTACAGATAGAAAAGACGAGGACCAGTGCTGGTCCTCGTCTTTTCTATGTGTACCGTGTCAAATTTTTGCGCTGAGCAGCCCTTTCCCAAGCCGGCGAGTGTAAAATATTCCGCACATCTTGTTCAATACCTCGTCGTAAAATCTCGAAAATCCACTGCTTTGAAGGCATAGCGACAGCTAACTGATAGAATGTTAGTGTGATGCAACTCTCAGTCTCGGTAGCGTATATAGGTAATCGCCTGCCTTTTGTTTTGCTGTTCTATTTCTGGCGGCTCCTCCAAATTGGCACTGGGCTTTCGTGGGACGCCGTGCGTTTTGGCGGGGATTTGCGCCTAAACACCGAACATTTTGGCTTTGAACTGTGGGGTGGAAGTGCTGGGAACAAGCGCGGCACGGCACCTGGCGCGAGTTCCCACTTTCCACGTGGGATCAAAACTTCTTGTCCCGCAACGACACGACGATAGTGCTTAACAATGTCGTCACTCTCAAAATGAACGTCACAGACCTTGCATTTCGCAGTAAGCTTTCTATCTTTGCGATGCAAAGCTTGAATGGCGTAGGGTCTTTTGCAGGTCCGAAGAAGTGTCGTGAAGCGGAGTCGTCGTTGCGGTTGCCGCTCTTGCAGCCCGGCGCAAAGCAAGTCGGCATACCGCACTGTGAATCTGTTCGCCCTCGTTACGCTTCGCACATCATGCACGTGTCTTCGTACAAGACGCTAAGCCTGGTCAAGAACAGTCGCAAAAATGACGAGCTAACAAAGCGCAGACGACGCTGTAACCCACGTGCGCTCGTACATCGGCGGCGCCGATCGCAACAAGCGCCAGCCGCGGGAGCTAGACGTGACTGCAGCGCCACTAGTTCTCACGACCGCCACGCGGACCGCCTCTCCGGCGGAGCTTTTAAACTGAGTTTGTTCTAGTAACGTTGATCGATACAGCGTTATAATAGCGCGGAGGGAGCCATGTTCGGGCTGCTACGGAAAACCACACACGAACAATTCCGAAAAACCAGCCTCCAGCATATATATATATACATGTATATATATATATATATATATATATATATATATATAATATATATATATATATATAGATATATATATATATATATATATATATATATATATATATATATATTGAACGCTTTGAACAAACACAGCGAGTCGGGGCAGAGCACCGTCCAGAAAGATGCCAGCGACCAGCAGCGCGCGGCGAGCGTTCGCGATACTGCTGACCGGCGGCGCGTCTTCTTCTTCAGAATATGTATATATATATATATATATATATATATATATATATATATATATATATATATATATATATATATATATTATAATGAAACACGCGTGCGTCTTTTGCTATTTTTATGTAACTGGTCCGTTACACGTATGGACATTGTCTTGCGCAAACCGCGCCCCAATATCTGGGAAACTTTCATAATTATTTCAGAATATTCTGATAGGTTCGAGCGCCAATACGCGAACAGTTGAGTTTATTCTGGAACTAGTGCGGCCACCAGTAATAAGGCTTGAATTTTCGATCGAGCAGCGCTGCTTCGCTCCGGTGATGAGGCGGGCATCAGAATATCGGGACGAGTCAGCCGGATAGGCCGACACACTTGCTATCTGACGCGGATCTTCTGATAGAGCGCGCTGGCATGCAGGTTCGCCCATTTCGCCACCAGCTCACGTGCTCCGTTTTACTTTTGGAGCCCCTGTACATTGCCGCTTTCATTTCTGTCACAAACGAGCGCTTTATAAAGCGCGCGCGCGGCCGCTTTCAAACGGCAGCGGGAGAAAGCGGCGCGTGCCGTTCGCCCAAGAAGCGCCACCGACGAAAAAACAAGTATCAAAAGACGCCGACGCGCCGCATCCTCCTCGCCCACTCGAGGCGACATTTGTTTTCGTGGCCACTACAGGGAGCGACCGCCGCGCCGCCATCCGATAGCGCCTGAAACGCGCTTCTGGGCACTTTTTCTCCCTGAAGACGGCCGCTGGCCTAGGTACTGAGGAGGAGAACGCCCCTAGCTCCACTTGTCCCTAAACGCGCTTCGCGCCGGTGTTGCCGGTGTCAACTAACGTCAAGGTAAGTTCTTGCATTCCTTGTTCTGCGATGTTTTCTACGCGCGACGATGAAATTTCTCCACGCAGTACGCGTCTCTACTTAGAACTATTTTCAGCGTAACAGTTTTTGTATTTTCTTGTAGCCTGGGAACACCGTTCAATTGGTGCGACAGAAGCTTATGCAGCTTCCGTCTCACGCATTGTATGGAAACGGTTGAATACCGCTTGTAGTTACTTTCTTGCCCTAGAGTTGAACTAGTAAAAGGTTTGTGACACACACTTATGAGAACGAATGCAATAAGCTAGGTCTTCGCTTGTACATTAGTGTGCAAAAAAGCTTTTATTTGCGCAGGTGCCCATGCTGCGAGTGCAGTCGTAACGCTTTGACGTTGGATCCGAGCCCATGGAGAAAGTTGGAGCTGTAGAGCTGTATGTAAGTACACTTTGTGCGTGCATATTCTTCGTTTGACCATTGCGAAATGTCAGAAGTGGTGTACTAATCAGTGCACAAAAATTGATCTGCCAACGTTAAACAAAAAGCATTTAATAAAACTAAAAGGTAGTGTCTATATTGCCGGCTGCCGGTCAATTATATCGGTCGACGGGTTACCGGCAGTTCTTTCCTATTGGCCACCCGCGACCACGTGACCTCTGCGGGACGGCCCCTTTCGAGCTTTTGCTCGTGTGTCTGATCATACGCCATCGGCTGTCCGCACGTGTAGTCGGTAACGGCGCTCGGCGTGAACGTGGCACAACTAATGAGCCGTAGTGTCCCCACTTCACTACTCATGGGCTTTTTTTCATTAGCTTAATGGGCACAGCCACTGCTCTGCCAAGAAGCCAGACATGAAGTTCAAGGGGACACAGCTTTTGCATCGGTCTGGCTTTAATGAGGGCAACTTGCGCTGTGATTCAAAATTCTATTTTCAAGCCGTTGTTCGAAGCTTTACAGGAGGCTAACATATACAATAGGGCTCTCGTGGTTCAAAAACCGTGGGCAGGACTACCGCTCAAAGTAAAAGAAATCTAGGCCGAAGGTTTACAGGTTAGTATGATTGAAAATTGGCTGAGTTGGTAACAATTCATTGCTGGTAGAGGCAAAACAGTGCGAAATAACAGAGACCAAGGACGAGTAGACACGACACGAGTGCTGACTTTCAACTGAAAAGTTTATTGAAGAAACATCATAATATACTCTTACTGCGCATGCTCTTACAACGCAAGAAACTCATGACGACGTCATGGCATTGAAGTGGTGTTCGCAACCAAGAATAAAGTTGGTGATATCTGCACAGCAGTGCGGAAAACGGCCCAGTGGTGAAGGATTCATATTCCATTAAGCACACGAATGTTTTTGTGCCATTGGCATTGTGTACAGCATACCCTTCACGTGTGGAAGTGTTTACATTGGGCAATCGGGGCGACGCGTAAACTCGCAACTGAGGGAGCATCAAAATTCCCCGAAAGGTAATGTTTGCTCGACGCACTTGGCAATGCACTGCCAAGATTGCGGGTACACCGCAGAATTTTCTAGAATGAGGATTCTTTTCCGCCACCACGACCAGTTGACACGCGAAATCTTCGAGGCCCGCAAAATACAGAAGGCAGGGCATAACTGTGTCATTCAGTCTTCAGTAGCCCTCCAGGAAAAGGAAATTTCCTTTTTAGATTCTTGTAATCGTTAACAGTGCTAAGGTTACTAGCAAGAGCGAGCCAAAGAGCCCGGATGAAAGCATGCCAGTTTCATTACCATCTGCTATTGCCATGTATTAGCATGGCTCTTATGACAAACACCGACATCTCGGAATATTTTCTGGCTGTTTTAGGTCAGCAGTTAATGTACAAGCTTCCTAAATTCTTCCATTGCATGCTATGTTCTATCATGAATTAGAGGCTCAAGACATCAAGTGCATCAACAGTTTCTTCCGTTGTTTGTTATTGAAAGCATGTTGTAGGGATGGGTACGTTTCTGTATGAGATAGATTTTGCACATACCGCAGATCCATATGTGCTCAAATACTGCAGAAAGTTTCAGTATTATCGTCACCATCTTTCAAAGTAGCATTTGGCGTTGTTAGTTGCCTAGTTTCTGAAGGAAGAAAAAAACTGGAAAGTGAGTTCCTGGACTCCAATCTCGAAGGTGATGCTTTACCTCCATGCAAATTCATCGACCTTCGAAAAAAAAAAAGACAAATTCGCATAAGATCTGCATATTTTTGTTGGAATCCTTCGGTATTACTTTTCATGTTAACTAGTTTATTTGTGTAGGGAAACGCTGCTCAATTACCTTGTCTGGAATCGGTGCACTGAGTTTGTGTGCTATGCTTAATTTGGCAGTTGCAGGGTGGTAAGGCATAGCCTTTCAGATAGCAGACTTGTCTACCATCTTTCTGGTGCTCCTGCCACGGGCTGAAGCCAATTAAATCCTTGTGAAATGTTTGCCGAAGGTTCAACGGTGTGCACACTAGCATGTGCCAACCGATCAGGACAGAAGATAGTCAACAAGTTTGGAGAAAATGTGCAAATTCTGCACGGTGCATTCACATTCCAGTGGACATTTGCCTGGCTGGCGCATCCTCTTGCCAAAGTCCAACATCAGGGGAAAGTGCAGTGCTGCATGTCTGGAAAAAAGTTCATTGACTAAACACCAAGCTGATGTCTGCCAAGGTGTCGAGCTTTCAAAGTGCAAAGAGAGAGTAAGCTTGCTCTAACAAACATAGCAGTGGTTATGATAATGATAATGTGCATTTGTAAGTACATACTGTCATAGTGCGCTCAGTACAAAACAGGTAACCAACTAAGGCATGCCGAGTTTTAAATAGCATAGGTGTATTATGTCCCGTACTGCCTCGCACAAGAAACGCCTGCTGGTGTGCCATACCCTTCTACCTATGAACTTGCAGCAGCTAGGGACCTATTAATTGCACTGTGGCACTGATAACGATGTAGACTTTCTAGAACAAATGGCTCGGCAGCTACAAAAGTGGGCTTGCTACGAAACATATAATGCAGGTGGCACTTTCATCGGTACTAAAGGTTTTGAAAACGCGCAAATGCTTCACAAGCATGCCCTCGGATGCGTGAACATTTCTAAAGACACCGTGTGTTTCACTTATAAGGATTTGTGCAGGCGGTATAAATAACCATTGCGGCATTGCAGAAAGTGTCAAAAACATGCTTGGAAAATGTTCCGATTTGTCGTAATTTCTGAAACATAGGGTAAGCTGCTGCATGCATATGTTTCACTGACTTCATTGTGCGTTTTGCATGCAGGACGAAATTAGCATTCTGGTAATTCCATAACCAGGTCACAATTGTGAGACATACTGTTGTGGAGGAACTCTTTGATTTTGCCTACCCAGGATTCTATAAAACACCTAAATTTAATTGCACTGTGTGGGGCAATATCAACTGTTCAGTTGCACCTGCTTTTGGCTGTTACAAGTTTAGTGCTGTTTACCAATGTTTCGCTGCTGCGCTTATGTGTATTTTGTGGTTAAAATTGCTTTAATTTTAAAGGAGTACTGACACGATTTTGAGACATCACAAAAGGGACATTTTTGGTTTCCTTGGTATGCAGTGTCAACGATGTCCACACGCCGGAGTCGGAGAACACGTATCAAATATTTTAATTTGACTTTGAAGTTTTCGTCGCTGAGCATCTGCAAGCCAGCCACAGTGCAATGGGCATTATCCTGAAGAGTCAAGACAGTTCCCCCGAGTTTGCAAGTTCTGCATCCTGCATGCAGCCTATATCGTAGAAATCACTGTCAGGGTCACTGGACGACAATTAACTTATCGTTGTTTATGTGCACCACGGGCAGATGATGGATTTGCCGCTAGTACGTCGCGAGTTTCTGTATCCCCGTGACATCACACTGCTATGAAACGTCACCGAGAAGCCGCCCCCTCGATATCGAAACCAAAAGTGTCTTTTTAAGGTAGCGATAAATAAAATATATACAATGCATTCCCAGGCACCACAATACTCGTTTTAGGTTTCTCCACGCCAGTATTTTTATTTAGAGCATCAATCCGAAAATTTTAAAATTCATGTCAGTACTCCTTTAACATATCTTTTTTCCTGTCTGTACTCATAAGTAACCTCAACTCACTTGGTAAGAATCTTTAGCACATAAGCGACACAAGGACGAAAAGGGAGGGACAACGTCTGCACTAACTTTCAACGAAATGGTTTATTGCGCACAAGGCACTAATAGACACAGTGGTAGTGCCCTAGCGCTTCACCAAGATGCCATGCAGAGAGATATGTCTTTTTCTGTTTTATTTTGACAAAATATATGGCACACTATAATCACTTCGCGAACTACTACACATTCAATACAGTCAATTCTTTATTTGAGAAGGATAGTTGCGGAGTGCTAACACAATTGGTACCACTTTTACATTTTTTGCAGCTTCTATTATCAGTCTCGTTAGTTCAACTCTGTTACCTGATGAAACCTTTGTGTCCTGAAAGAAAGGTTCATACTCTCATGCCCTACACTGTGACGCCAGCCATCCATCGTTGCATTTGTTCACAAGATTACAGTGCTCTCTTAACCTATCATTCATGCAGTCGCTCATTTCCTGACATACCACTTACCACATGAAAGAGGTATCTGATAAACGACAGCTTCTCAGCATGTCCTATGTCGTTTTGTGCAAGCGATTGTCTTCTTTGGTGCTTGACTACTAATTCTGCAAATCGATTTCAGCTTGCATTGAGCTGAAAAACTACTTGTACATTAGCACGTGATGCCATCCTTTCCATAACTGTAGTTGGATAGCGTAACAACTCAACAGGACACACAGCACATGGGAAAGGTTCACACACAACGCGTCGCACAAACAGAAGTGTAAGTCGTAAAAGGCTTAAATTAGGAAGTACTGCTCCATTGCTCTAGTTGGCTGTTCCAACAGTGATGTCGCTCAAAAAAGAATAGCTGATGTGCCATACTTGCACAAAATTTAGCGTTACATAATAAGGTTGGTGTCACATACAAATGTGCAAATAGTTTTCCAGCTCTATGAAAGCTGAAATCAATTTGCAGAATTTGCAGTCAAGCACGGAAGAAAACTGCTTGTAAGAAAACGATATAGGATGTGGTTTGCTGAATGTAGACAAGCTGTTGCTTATCAGATACCTCTTTTCTGCAGTAAGCAGTATGCTGGGCACACAAGCAGCTGCATGAATGATAGGTTAAGATAGCATTGTAATGTGTGAACCTTTCTTGCAGAACACAAAGGCTTTGTCAACTAATAGAGCTGAACTAACAGATTTATAATACTATTAGCTGCAGGAATTGCAAAAATTGGGTACCAATAGTGTTAGCACTCTCTCCCTGACCTTGTCGGATAAAGAATCTGCTTTCTTGATTGTGCAATAGTTAGTTAGTTGATTAGTGTTACGTACGTCTTGTAAAAATGAAGCGGAAAAATACAAATCTCTGCATGGCTTCTTGGTGCAGTGTGAGGGTACCAACACTGTATAAATGTTTGCCTCGTGTGCAATAAACGATTTTGTTTAAAGTTAGCGCATGTGTTGTGTCTCTCCATTTTTCTCCTCGTGTTGCTTATATGCAAAAAATTCTTAGTATGTTGCCAACTAGGCTGAATTTTTCCCTAAACCTGTCACCCTGTGCTGCATCGTCTGTTGTCTTTTGACCAAACTATAGCCTCTTGTTTTTTTTTTGGTATGCAGGTGTATGTGCATGCTTGACTGAAACATTTTTTAAATTTAATATGCCTTTTGTGTGCAAGATGAAATTAGAATTCCAGATATTCCCAAAACCACAATATGATTGTCACACACAGTGCTGTGGAGGAGCTCGTTAATTTTGCCTACCCTAGATTCTTTAGCATATCTAGAGTTACTTCATTAAGTGAGACAAAATCAGCTGTTCAACCACCCCTGCTTTTGGCATTGACAAATGTTCGACAATTCGACAAAGTATTGCTGCTGCGCTTGTGCGTTTGCCAAGTCAGCCTTCCGATTTTTGTTGTGGTGATACATGCCTGCTCGATGGAGACAACTTGTACTTATTGTGCCTTTTTGCGTGCAGGTTTTTGGACAAAGTCATCAATTCCATTGCTCTTCCTATGCCAAGTGGCCAGGATAATGGTTGAAATTGCTACAATAAAGGTTATGATCAACAACATTTGTTGAAATTTTGCATTTACATTTCGAAGCGCAGTATAACGCATTCCATGCAACATTACTAATGAAAATGAGTCGACTTAAAATGCTTATGTTGTCTGGAGCGCAGTGGATTAAGCGAGTGCCATGTAGGAATACACAGGATTAACTAATTCTTTGGACAAAAGAACACCGATTTTGCTGATATGAAAAATTCTTGTACACGGGATGATGCTGGAGCTGTTTTGACAAGCGTACTAGTCGTCTTCGTGGCTGCAACTTTGAGACAAGTCTTGTCAAAATGTTGGCTCCAGTGACACCCTAGTCAAAGTGTTGTACCATGCCAGCATTTCACAATCAAAAGTTTTAGCTGTTCACTGTTAGCCTGTTACACCCCGGTGGCGCAAGCTGAGGCATTTATTTTATGTCTTTCTTTATGCCTCAACATAACTTCTATCAAAAGTGATAACTAAAGGGAAGTCTGCATAATATGGCATCGGATTAATTTCTGGAGCTTCTCTGCCAGCAAATTGAGCGCTCTTTCTGTCTACTCTGTCCTTTTTCCTATGTTCGCGCGCTGCAAAACCCTGCCAGTATGATAATCCAAAAATGGGATAAGTTCAGGGGAAGATGGAGGCTTGAAAAGGTGAAAAATTCTTGGACACGGAGTGTCGCTGGAGTCAGCGTTTCGACAAGCAGTCTTGTCTTCTTCAAGGGTAAAAATTGCTGCTGAATGAAAGAATTCGATGCAGAAACCACTATTCGACACCTTTATTTTAGCCAAATGGCGCATAAGTGTTTTAAAATACAGCAAAAATCCCCATATCTCCCGTGGAGCAAAGTTCTCTCGATTTCTTTTCATCGAAGTGAGTGGGTCGGCGGCCGTAAATGACAGGAGGCGCTCAAGGATAGCTTTCGGTTTCGGTTTTTGACTGCGCGAAGCGCCACCTGCTTCCTGCAACTGGTGTCATGGAGACTTCCTGTTTAACTTTTTGAAACTCCAAGCGATTGCAACCTTTCCTTGCACTGTTGTACTTGATATTGTGGAATATATATGCGCCTGTGTACGTTATGGTTATATTAGGCACCATCCGGGATATCAAGCATCGAAATCTGATGTGCGACACTTGCGCTTTGCCACTAGAAGG
Source organism: Rhipicephalus sanguineus (assembly GCF_013339695.2). Classification (NCBI taxonomy): domain Eukaryota; kingdom Metazoa; phylum Arthropoda; class Arachnida; order Ixodida; family Ixodidae; genus Rhipicephalus; species Rhipicephalus sanguineus. The sequence continues at coordinate 168,556,240 of NC_051180.1, read as the reverse complement.
TAAGCAAAACACCACTGCATGCTGCACGACGTTCCTGCTGTCTGCGTAGTGAAGCAAATATGTATCGTCTTTACGGCAACCGTTGTCCTTGCATCTTGGCAAGACGTAGGCGGGATCGACTCCTCCCATGTTTATCGTAGAAGAAAGTGAGCCGCGCCAATACGGACACTAGAGAACCAGACATCGTGTCTTCTCATGTGTCGGCTTTTGACGCTTTTCGTCCGATTAAAGACTGATTCCTACCTCTAGAAACTTTCTGTCGTTCTTTGTGTTTATATTCTGCCCTTTTCACCGGACTTTGAAACGAGGTCGCATTCGTTCGTCAACTGACGCAACGTGCAGAATGTTGCCTTTACCTTGTTCGCAAAAGAAGATAGTCAATACCACGCCATTGGAGGGGCCCGTGAAGGCATAAAATCCGTCAAAAAGAAATTGACATGCTTCTTGAAGTCTGAAAGGGCTAGGTTATTTTCTGCATCGCAAGAAGCCAGTCACGTGTTTGGCGCTACAGGGGACCCTCCACGGGCTGCTGCGGCTACTATCCCAGCCTTTAAATCCGTTCCACTCCTAGCGCGAGTGCGCCGATACAGCTGTGGCAGACTGTCTACGATGCTTACATTGAATGCTGCAAGCTGCGTACATTGAAATTGTTTTATTTTTACACGTACATAAAATACGATTCGTGCATGCAAACAAACAAGGCGTTAAGTAGGGCGGCATGGCTCATCTGTTTACATCACCACCACATTGGGAACCAATCGCACTGTTTGCATGAATGGCATTCCCCGCCAAGCGAAGGTGACTGAAGACATAGGTGTAAGTGCAGTATTCATATATTACACTATTTAAAGCCTACTAAGTGACATGGTTTAGACAACCTGTTACCTAAGGACCTACCAACATTGTGCATTTGTACAGAGCTGTCTATGCTTTCAGCGTGCCTTTAACTTGAGGCATTTAAAATTATTTCCTTATATTATTATCTACTCCATCTATCTTCTAGCTGCCCTTATCCGGGTGCTCTCATGGCCACTTCTGTAACTGGTATTGGGCGTAAGGCATACCACTGGAAGAGCAGACGCCACCTTTGGTGCAACGTGCTAGGCAGGCTCATGTGGTCATAGTGGCTGCTTAGTCTGCTTTGGGAGCACCAGAGCGAGCTGAAAACAAAACTTTAGAATGCCACCTGCGCTGTAATTCTGAGTGACTGGGGAGGTTTTCCTGCTGTTGCTGTGCGCTCGACAACACTTGAAAGAAATCACTACATTATGTAGCCACTGTCTTTGGAGGAGTTTTGTATGGTAGGCCAGTGCTCAATGCAGGGCGTACGCTATGGAGCCTGCTGCCAGCTTTCACTTGTGTCTGCAGGGTAAGAAGGTGCATGAATCTGCGAATGCAGAACTTAGAAATTGTAAACAGCTATTGGCTAGTACTTCCGCAAGGAAGATTTCTGCTTTGACGTGGGGCTGCGATGTTCGGTGAGTAGCAGGAAGCACTCACCGAGACTCACCTGTGAACGCTGCCCAGCTAATGATGCTTTTCTTCCTCAAGGTGGCCCATACGTTTCTTACCTCCATATCGCCCCCAAAATTAGGTTGATGCACTCAAGCTAATTTCAATTAAGTTGACCTGTTCCAAATCTTGCCATAGACTTTTGCACATTAAAAATTTCTATTGCAGTCTCTACACCTTGTTTTTACCCTGCTTTGTAGCTGCAAGCTCGTTGCTGCAGTAACTTCTCAGTTTCTGCGATTCCTAGCCCATGCATGTCTTTGTCTGCCGGCGTTGTTTGGAGAACTAATCCAGCGAACGTTGCTATGTGATATTTGTTCACCTCCACGTTGCACAATACCACATGTTTTGCCTCGTAGACTGCTTCTGCTTCTAACAGCAGTTGCGTAGTCTGCCGTCTTAAGCTTTGGCGTATGAAAGCTCTGATGCTATAGTAGGGCGGCAGCTGCCATAGCCGTGGTCGTCCACGTGGTCCTCATTCTAGGACTACAACCAAGGTTGTTGGCCGTGCGTATTGTTTCGATATTTTTTCTCGTGACATCAGACTTGTACGCCTGATCGCTGTACGACTATGGCTACAATGACCAGATGTAGGCACTTGCTAGCGCCGCCTGGCAGGCTGAGCTCAATGCGCTCGGTGCAGGCTCAGTGTGCTTAGTGCAGTGAGCTCAGTGCAAGCCTCCTGTAGATATAATGGAAAGGGAGCAATAGGAATCATTTAAAAAAGAAGGCTCTTGTTTGTTTTAGTGCCATCCAAAGAATGTTTCGAATTATGAAAAAGAAGCACCTGGAAATTGCTCACTGACGAGACTGATAACTGTAGATACGACACCACCTGATTAATAATAATTATAAGAAAAAAAAGGCTCTTCCCGACAGCACACACAAGTCACCATAGATGTCAATTTGCCTAAAGTTTAAATTATCTTTGAAAAGCCTTGACAACATCCACGCACTGACAGTTTATTGTGTATGCAGTTAAACAATATGCTGCGTACTTGCAATCGCCAACTTGATGCTTCATTCTTGTATCTGCCATTTAGTTAGTTTCAACATTAGCTTGAACAAAATGTCATATGTGGGTCACTTCTTGAGGGATTTGACAGCAGGACTCGAGAGATCTCCATAATGACTGAAATCTGGACCTTGTTTCTGAAATATACAGTTTTTGTTCCATGGTTATTTTTCACCGCACTGCAACCTCACATGGGGGTGCCAAAGGAAAAAGTGCTTAAAACCAGTCGTGTCTCTGTAGCTCATAAACATGCTTATTAGAGTCTTTTAGCAAGTTACGAAAATATAGTACGCAAATACGGTAAGGCTGTACGGTAGCGCTCCTCGTTTCCCGCTCGTTGTGCTTTTGCCGGTGAAGGCAACCCAACACCACAAAAGCTTTCTCAAAAGTTACTGTGCGGTTGTCACGCATCATTGTTGCCTGTCAGCCGCACAGTTTCCTGAACTGTCACCTGAACTGGGAGCGGCTTAAGCACAACGAGCAGGAAAGGAGGAGCGCTACCGTACTGCCTTACCGTATTTGTGTACCATATTTCAGTAGCTTGCTAAAAGACTGTTAAGAAAAAAAAGTGCGGGACAAAGACAGTCATTCGTGGGTATGCCGCTACGAAAGGTCCAGCCCGCGTGTTTGAGACCCCTGGTCTATATCATCCCAGGAACATGGAAAATAGACACTGGAAGTTTTATAAGACATCTTGTGTGGGTTAGACAAGAGAAAGACATACCATTTATAGTTGGTGATTTTACTGTAGCAAATGTGCTGCAGACCACCATGCTGCAGCCACACCATGTAGATCGTGAATAAATGTTTTAATCAACGGTTGTCTAACAACAGTTGGCGTGGCAGTGTTGACTGTCCGTTTTATAATAATGTAATAAAATTTACATATGTACTCCTACGGCTCAGCAAGCTAGAGTTTAGCCAGTATTTTTGTATACAATTTGTGTACACACCATTTCTGCAATGCCTGCACGACTGGTGAGGTTTCAACTGACTAAAATGCTTTCTCATGATTTGTGAAGGTTATATATAGGGGTTGGTTATATTCCATGCATTTATCCATAACATCAACAGTGCTAATAAGGTCTATTGTTAAGTAGCCTGTATGAAATCCTGCTTACTCATTTGGTTGATTGGATTCTAAGGTGGTCCTAATTCTATTAGCTATTACTTTTGCAAATGCCTTGTTAGCAGTTATGAGTAAGCTGATCGGCTTCTAATTTTTCAATTTCTTGATGCCCCTTTTCATTCAAACATTTATTTTGCAAAGCATGATTACAACAAAAAGGGATATACAGAAAAGGGTTCCTCGGTTATGAGACCATACCATGACCCCCTGCACATGATTATTGGATACAAATTACAAATAGGTACACAAGTTAACTGTACCGAAAACAAAAAAAAAATACATTAATACAAGACATTGATAAACAAAGCTTATAAGTACATAAAACTGTATAGTAATGTCATACATAATTAATTAGGGCAATGTTCACATTCTTCAAAGATTTCAGTACGCTCACAGCAAAAAGGCATTGCATATACAAACTGGCCAGTTTTTCAAGAACAGTGTGCCCCCGTCTTTAAATAGATCTGCTGTTACCTGGCGTGTTATCGCAGAGCAATGCTATTACTTTTTTTAATGCTTTTCCTAACCATAGCCATCTGGCACTGCTGAAAAATTCCTGGGCTGCATTTTTTGACCAGTGGCAGATGGCTGATGGCGGTAAAGGGCACAAGAAAACTAATAGCATCACTGTACAGCAACACCCCTGATCATAACCAGCTGCTTTGCCCCACTGCATTCCCTCTAAGGCTTTCTTTCCTTCATGTTAAAGCTGCTTTAGACACACAAAAAAAAGAGAAGACGCACACCACAAGAGAAGATGACTGGACGGGGCGCCACTCACAGCTGCTTTAATTCCCAGAAACCACACACACACATGTACCATCAATTCGCGCCTGCACAACAAACATCTATTTGAACATCAGGGGTAATACAATAACACACGCTCAATAAACTGTTTCTCAATCTTATATAAAACTACTTATGTATCACTAACACACAAACTTTCTTGCTTTCTTATGTAAAAAGCTTCCATTAATTCTCTTGCTTTTGTGTCTTTGCTCCTGGCAGAATTTTCTCTAGGGGTGTGTTTTTTGTGCATGAAGCGGTTTTAAGATGAACAGATGCCAATTCTTCTAACAAGAAGTTTTCGTTCCTTCACCTGCCATTGTTGGTGAGATTCGTCTAGACTACTACTGTTATTACTACCATTGTTGTCCTGGCTGATCTCTGTAGAAAATCATAGCTGCTTTGACAACCTTATACATATTGGTAGTGAAACTGCCTTGCCTTTCTCTTAGTGCATACATATGGTTTTTGCCTGTGCCCAATTTTCTCTTCACTGCTTTTAGGCTTCTTCTGTTCTTTAGAAAAGCATGTTCAATTCTCTCCATATTGCACCTTCTTATGTTGGCTACCTTACTCTTGTTTACTGTCTATTGGGTTGGAGGCTTTGGTGTTTCTTCAAGTGGCAGTAAACAACCTTGCGGTCCAAAATTTCTGATGGAGAGATGCGCACTTGTACGATGTGAACATGTTGCTGCAAGAATTTTGCGAATAAGTGCTGTAATAAGGAAGGCTCTCTACGTGAAAGTGCCCGTTAAGCTTTGGACATTGCTATTGCAGATCGCATATATCGATGCAACGAGAATCCCAATATCTTCGTTGTTGTACATCTCTAAAATATCTTTGAACATAGCCATTTCCATCTTGAAGTGGTACATCCTTTGGTCATCTTGCTGTGTTGCTTCTGAAATGCCAATAACAGTTACAATGTGGAAAGCGAACTTTTGTTCTTTACTTGAAGACATCATTTAAAGTGCATATCCTGACTCACTTAAATTTGTATTGACCTAGCACATGTACTGAAACAAGTGCACAAGGTGCCCAAGAAGAAATAAGGACCCACAAGATTAGCAACATTTCAGTCTGTAATCAGAACAAGCATTCCAAGACATTCCCCAGGGCTGTGGAATAAAACCATGTTTAGAATAACAGAGAGCTGAGCTAGTTGGTAAGTATTCATTCTAAAGGACAGGGCGTGCAAAGACAGGGCGGCCACTATCGCGGAATGTTTGAAGAAGTCCGTTATGCTAAGTCCGAGCATGGTTGCAGAAAGCAATGAGAAAAAAACATGTCGTAGGTATTCCTTACATTCATTGCATGTCTCACAGGCTAAAGAAAGTGGGAAGTAGATACAGCGTTAATGCTGTCTTTACGGCTGCCAATTTTCTAGGTAAGATTTGTGCACTGTGCAGAGAAAGAATGAGCGAGTAATAGTAGACAAGATGCGGAATAACATTTGTTTCATAAAACATGCCAACAAATTCACTGATTGCTGAACAGGTGTGGTTTATAAGGTTCCCTTTAGCTACGGCTGCTTCTACATTGGACAGACGAGCCGCTGTGTTAATCAGAGATTATTGGAACATAAAATACTGTTAAGCGGAGGCTCACCTTCTAATCTATCTTTACATTGTCGAGAGTGTAAGTCCACGCCAAAATTCGATAAATACGCAGTTTTTTACAGGCATATGAATGAACAAACTCATCTAATAATCGAGGCATGGCATATCGATAATAGTGCGCATGCATGCGCACTATTAGCTCATGCGCATGCATGAGCTAACCGTCTATTAACTGCGCACTATTAGCTCATGCGCATGCATGAGCTAACTGTCTATTAACTTGCATAAAGAATAAATCAACTGCCTTAACAGTTACCTTTCACGTATACCCCCACACGTGCCGGATTGATAAGTTCGTCTATTGCATCAGCATGCGCAGATAAGTTCTCATGTCTTCTTTTTTTCCCGCCATTGTGTGCCTTTGCAGTTGATAGTTGGCGATTGTGGTGTCTTGACTTCTTTCTTGTGTCAAAACCATGTTGTGCATCAACCTAGGTAACAGCAGCATGCTAGAACACACAGTGTATGTTAAAGTGTTCCTGAAACACTTTTCCAAGTAATCATATAATAGCTTATCAGTTTATTGCCTCATGAATCTATTGCTGCAAAATTTTTTCAAACCAGTAAAGAATGGGAATGAGCGGAGTTACAGATGACACGGTACTAAAAAGAAGTTAGCCACCTCGAGGTGCAATGACAATAATGACATCTGTGCAGGCTAGATGAGTCTTTCAATGATGTACCAGTATAGGGCACAGGCTGTGATACAACCTAAGTGTCACTGCTGCAGGTAGTGGTACCACTGTGATTTGCTTGTTTCAGGATAAGTTGTATACTGCTGTAAAAGTGGCCAGCTTGTTTTACTGCTTTCATGTTAGCAAGCCTGAAAACATCACTGCAGATCATTGTGTACACTTACAAAGTACCACCCAAGCAGTAAAGATTGCATAGGACTGCCAGACACTCCACTCTGATTACTGGAGTAAATTGTTTCTTCTGGCAACAATCACGAAGAGGTAACCTAAGTTTGAAGACCTTTATCATACTAGTACATTTTCTAGTAACAGGTCGGTTTCGCCAAAAAAAAAGCTACTGTAAGGTGCATGAACACTGCAAAGTTTCGATACTGATAAAATTAACAAGCAAGAAAATCTTAGTCGAAGATCTATAGGATATAAAGCATGACCGCTCAAGATTGCCCTGTATACAAAGATTGTGATAACTGCCAGCCACATGTGCCCAAATGCACAGCCATCCAATAAAGTATTGCAACACTTATTTAAATATGCAGATGCCTCAGCTTAATGTGAAAATATAGCCATTTCCTGGGAAGGATACAGCTGTATATTTTATGCATGTTATAGTGCAGCCACACCATGCACATTTAGAATTCTGAAATGTAGAGTGTGTATACAACCATACAATGTATTGAATTGTACTGTATGCCCCCTCACCCTATGCCTCTTACGGGGCCTGTGAGGTATTCTCAAATAAATAAATAATCAGATGCCTTCTAAAGTTGAAAATCGCACACAGAAAAAGAAAGTAGTGGAAAGACAGATGTAGAATTTCAATAAATGTAATTTTTCACTTTTTTGTGTTTACAAATGTGGGCCGATTCTATGATTTTTTTTAATGTTGCATGAAGCTTTAAAGGATACTCTGCTCATGAAAAAGTTGTTATAAGAGGTCATGAACCACCCGTCAGGCTTGGTGAAAAAATGTAGTCTTGGTGTGAAAACATAGTCAACGAGAGTTGGAAAGTTGGTAGATCATTAGAAACAACTGGTTGCAGTGTGAACTTGACACAAAAACAAAAGGCACGAACAAGCACCGCATCTTCTTTTGTCCTTGTGTTGAGTTCGCGCTGCAAGCAGTTGTTTCTTTGCTCAGAAACCACATCCTGTGGAAAGCAGACACCACTATGAAAAGCTCAGCCAAGCCTTGCAGTCATGCGCAACAAGGAGAGATTAGAAGTGGAGCGTGAAGTTGCCATTTTCACAGGCACCCTCTTTTCACACAGGGGGCTGTGCTCACTCTCTTCGAAGCTGTCGGCACCTGCTGTTTGACATTGAACAACACATAGCAGGCCAATATCCCACATAAATAAAGAGCGGCATTTGGATAAGATGCGTTTCTTGCCACCAAGGTGCTGCCACACTCTGGCCCTGTGCTCTATAGTAGCCACACTCATGCACAGGAATAATGAGAACAGAGAGCAATCATGTTTCATCATGCATGCTCAAGCTCATGACGTGAATTCTTTCCTCTATGCCATCCCTCCATGTGTACCTTCAAGCAAGCTGAGAGAAGAGGGGAAGCACTGAAAGCGTGTGACAAATCCCTGTAACTCTATTCGTTCTTGACGAATTCAAGAAATTTTTGCGGCAATCGATTCGTGAGGCCCGATACTGAGGTCATTTGATGATTACTTGGAAAAGTGGTTGAGGAGCCCCTTAAAGAATTAAGCAGTGGAACACTGCAAATTGTAATGGTAACTGCCCGCTTTCTTACAACTGTGCAAGCTGCTTTACACCAGAATGATATGTGCTTTGAGCAAGTTTCTAAAGGAAGTGATATCAACCATTGCAGTCAGTGTTCTTTGAAATCTGTTGCATCTAAAGGTAAACCATAGCGATTAAAGTGTTTATGTGTGCACACTATTCACAGTTTTAATCACAGTTGTACGTGGGCTGTTTGAACCAGGTGGCGTCTTTGCTAGGACAAAACCAAGGGCAACGACAGCTGTAATAATAGTGCAGCTGGTCTACCAGAAATACAGCAACTGGGTGCTTGTGCCAGTGAAAATTTTGCAGGCAGTCAGATTCTAACGCGACAATATCTATCTGGCAATGCAGAATTTACAGCACCACTCCACAGAGCTTGTAATGCAGAGAAGTGGCCATTTCCAGCTTAATTTTCTGCTTTGCCTTGGCTGATGCAGCAAATTATTTTAGCATTCTACACAAACCAGACAAATGGGACATTTGTCAGCAGCGCCCAAGGTCACAGGGAATACCTAAACTTCAATGTGCACTGTCCTATGTGTTGTCTTGCCTATACAAATTGATGGTAGGACTGCATTACACCAACGTGCTGCAATTGTTATGTCTGTGCCCCGTGCTGCGAAGAAGCACAGGGCTGTGCAGAAGCACACTTGCAGCGAAGTGAGGTACGTAATAAAAATGGTACAATTAGCGCTAGTCACTTGCACTGAGAACCATGTAATGTATTGGACAGATGGTAGCGTCGACCATCTACACGTGAAGTGTATCATGACATATCAAATGGCAGAGAACGACACGGACATGTAGTACAAAACAGTAACTCTATTACATTGAAGCCTCCCTCCAGCAAAATAGCTGCACCGATCAGAAGCTGCAGTAACAGTAACATAATTGCACCAAATCAAGTTTCGGGACTGAGGCCGTAGCGTCACGTAAATAATGAATTGTTGAATGCAATTCCACCTCGACTACAACCGAGCTCGAGCTAAGCACTTGTACTGTGGTGTAATCATATAGGCTGTTGCTAGGGTTACGTCCAGACGTAACTGTAGTCATCGCTATCGTTACGTCCAGACTAAAGTCCCTAGATTTTTCCCTGTTGAAGAGCAGGGAAAATCTAGGGACTCTAGTCATGTGGCTTTCCACAAACGTGAGTACATTATTTTCCTGTTGCTCAGTGAAGGCCCTCTGCGCCCTTCGGGCGCGGCAACCTAATCGTGGCTTCGCCCTCGCTTCGCGAGTGCGGCCATTTCGCTAACGCTCAATGGCCGGTTGGCAGGATCACGGTCACGCGCTATTGGCCGCTGTCGCGGCCACGCGCTGTTTAGCCCGCGCAGCCTGCCCCTTCGGGGCAGGCGGAGGCGTACGTAACCCAAGAGCTAACGCTCAATGGCCGGTTGGCAGGATCACGGTCACGCGCTACTGGCCGCTGTCGCGGCCACGCGCTGTTTAGCCCGCGCTGCCTGCCCCTTCGGGGCAGGCGGAGGCGTACGTAACCCAAGAGCCGCGTCGCGCTTCTCTGGCAACAGACTTCAGCAACACCTGAGACAAAAAAAAAACAAAAAAAAAGTTGCAGCAGCAGCGAGGTTCGAACCAACGTCCTCGCAGTTCCGAGCACGACACGCTAGCCGCTGCGCCACTGAGGCCAATCGGTTCGGTAGGTCTAACGGGCTGTATTTGTATTGCCACGCTGGACGTAACTTTTAAGACTCGTTATTCTTACGTCCAGACGTAACTGCAACGGCTCGTACCGTTACGTCTAGACGTAACGCTAGACACTCCCAATCATATACTCTGACTGGCCGACGCTCACACAGGGTGCAAATTCACACAGGTAGAGTTCGAAGGCGAACTGCACACAAACACAGCACACCAGGCAGAGGGCCTGGCCCGTTTAACTCATTTGCTCCGTCGCGCGGTAGAAAACACCGCAGGACAGCGAATGCAAAAACTTACTTTGGCGTGGGTTGACACCGGCGTGAAGCGCGCATGGCCTATGGCTGCCGATCAAGCTAGGGACAAGTGGAGCTAGGGGCGTTCTTCTCCTCAGTACCTAGGCCAGTGGCCGTCTTTAGGGAGAAAAGTGCCTAAAACGGGCGTTTCAGGCTCTACCGAATGGCGGCGCTGCGGTCGCTCCCTGTAGCGGCCACGAAAACAAATGTCGCCCACTCGAGCCAGACGCAGACAACGCGATAAAACGCCCGGCAAAGCCTGGAAACATGTGCAAGAGAGGCATGACGCATCACCGAGCGACGCCGCCACGACTCGAACTTACGAGAAAGCTCTCGCCCTCTCCCTAACCTTGGCTGTGCTACGCACCGGAGAACGCTCCCGACTCTTCTAGAACCCTGGGGAGGGGAGATAAAAGCGTGCGACTACGTCCAGACAGACAGTGACATCCCGCGACATTCGGGATTCCATCCCGAATGTCGCGGGATGGAATCCCGGCCGTGGCGGCTGCATTTTCGATGGAGGCGAAAATGTTTGAGGCCCGTGTAGGTGCGCGTTAAAGAACCCCAGGTTGTCGAAATTTCCGGAGCCCTCCACTACGGCGTCTCTCATAATCATATCGTGGTTTTGGGACGTTAAACCCCAGATAATATTATTAACTTATCATCCGAATTGGGATCACAGAGCTCGACAGCAGGGTAACATTCTTGAAAGTTCCCGTGATCCACTGAAATTAAAGGTCTGCGCGCAGTCTCGTTACATAGAATCATCATAAACACGCATGCTTTTTCTGTGGCTACGTCACGGCTTCCAGTGGTCATGTGACGTGACATGGACATGTACAGGCTGCTTTGTGTGCCCATATTGTCAGCGTGGAAGGTTTCATTTTGGTCCGCGGCATGGTGCGCGAGCTAGATTATACTGCCGCAACAGCATTGCAATGTGTGTACACTATAGGCCCATTAAACACGGTGTGGGGCGAAGTATATTCGATTGACCAAATATGTGACTTGGAAAAGAGCAATTACGAATTCCGTGCCGGGTGATGTCCCCTTAGCTCGAACCACATGCGTACAATGAGTATGCGTCAAGAAGCTTATTCGCGCCTTCATTACCAAACTGAAACGAACGCAGAACATAGATCGAAATCTCTTCGTCCACCTCCTGCCAGACATACCCACGCAGTCCGATCGCCATCTTTTACTGGTACAATATCGTTAGCAAGGCACACACCATAATAATATGGGGGAACAAAGAGCTCAGTAGAAGCCGTGATAACGTACATTGGTCGAACCTGCAAGGAGAAGTCCTCAAATAGGAGTTTAGTAGATAACATTGAAAAGTGGCACGTTGTTCGGGAACAAGATAAATGAAGGCTTGAGAAGGAAAGCTAGGTTCGTTCTGTAGAAGTTCGCAGAGACGTCCAGAATTTACTCCAGTGTGGAAGTCTGAGAACTACGACTGTCGACGCCCTCACAATTCGCAAGGCAGCTTTTGTGCGCCCAGTGCGGCTAGCGCAAGCATTTCAAGAAACTTTAGCGCGGCAGGATATCTGATGCAAAAACGCATGGCGTGCTTACAGCCGGAATGCCTGTACAATTTCACTTTTCGCACAACATTATGTGAAGCAATGAACTGTAAATTATGCCACAAAAAACATTGACTGTATATAGTAGCAGTGGTATTATATATGGAAATAATCCAATAACAAACAGTTTTCTTTTCGTCCTTTCGGATGTTTACACATATGTGAAAAATTGCATGTGCTGCACGGCGCTCACCATAATTTTATCTACGTTAGCGTATTTACAACAAAGGTAATAATAAGTTTGGCTTTTTTTGCTCTATTTTTCTTGAGGTGGCAATGTGCTACCATGCTGAAGACAGCTGCTACATATCCAGATGGGTGCACGATTGGGTTTGATGGTAGAGCGTGCTTTAAATTTCAATAGAGAGCGCAATAAAAACAAAGTGAAGACAGCATTTTGTTCTCTGTATCGTCTGTTTTTATTGCACTCCCTGTTGAAACTGAACTCATGCTGCAAATCACTTTTCTTGATACAATATCTGCTACCAAACGCTCTTCATGATTCCTATTGTATCAGTAGAAAAAATAGGCACAGTATAGACCAGAACGCAGCGCGTCCCATGCGCATCGCCATATTTGCATCGCGCGTCGCGCCATCTATCGCACACGCGACGAAACAACATGCGCGGGCTGCCCGCCAGCAGACTACACAGAGCAAACGTGAAACTTCCGTAACTCAGACTGTCGGAGAGCGTGTTTCGCGTCTTTTCTAACCTGGACATTTTCGCTGATTTTATTGGAACATCGAGAACATCTTCCTCATGCAAGTCCACAATGTATACAGTACGTGCTGAGTGGGCTGCGGAAGCAACCTCGTCAGATACGTACGCTGTTACATTTGTAAAAAAACGTTCTCGCTGTAGTACGCGTGAATCGTGATTGAAGTGCAGCTCGCGAAAGAGTGAAACGATGTTTTGTTGTCCCATATTACAAATTGTGCACAAATTTTTGTGAAAGCTCATCATTTCAGCATGCATCGCGTAATAATTAGAGTAGGCTTTACGGGTAGTTTCGCGGAACGTAATTTTTGTTTCACGGGCGCTCTTACAATAATGCGTCTTGCTCACAAAAGCGTGCTATCAGAGAGTATAACCTGAAGTATCGTTCAGCGATCCCTTTTGGAAGCTACCTGCGCTATTTTATTCTTGTAACGATGGTGCTTTACAAGCGAAACTGTGCGACTCTTAGTTAAGCTGGTTAGCTACGCCTGCGACGTAAAGGACACTGGCGCGAGTACTGTTTACTTACGTGCCAATATATGTATTATGGGCAGGTGGATGCCTCGTGTAAATTTGGGGACATGAAACACTGAAATGAAAGCACGGAATTCTGGACAGCTCTTGAGGAGCGCCTTGCCATTTATTACCTTTTGAAGACGAAATCTCGAAGGCGTGGATGCCATCAAAAGCACTAAAGCTTAATACTACGTTGAAAGTGGCAAAGCATGCTGATTGCTTGTGCTTGAAAGCACTACCTTGCACTAGATTTTCGTCAAGGGAAACGCTCAAAGGTATGAAGTGCAACCCCACTGAGCTCGCGCCTGCCTTCAACCCAGCGGCGTGTCACGCAAATTAGGTTCGCAAAATAAAATATGTGGGCATCACACTGCAGAATACACGCTGTTAGTGTACTTACTCGTGCATTTTCACTCGGCTTCTAGTTTTTTGCTTGAATCACAGTTATCCACTCGCGGCGAAGCTGAAAACACCGCACCGGCACTATTTCCGTGGCGCGTCGTAATCGTCACAGACAACGCTAATATCCTCTTGTTGTGCTGCTTGTTTTGGCATCCAAAGACGACGCAGTAGTGCTCAGACGAGCTCTTATACGCTGAAGCGGCGTGAACGGGTACTTTTTCGCACTTTAAAGCCTCAGAACTGCAGCTTGCCCTCTTTACTTAGTGCAGCCCGCGCGCGCCTTGGCAGCCCCGGTCAGCCCGGCGTCTGGGTGCGAGAGTATCCGCTCGGCTCGCCAGCAGCCTGGGTGCGAGACAGGCGTGCTCTGGTCTATACCGCTGACGAATAACCGTCCATCGTACCCAGTATGTACGGTCAACTGCTACCACAGTGAGGGCCCTGTTGTACAAGGAATTACCGTAAATAAAGCATACTTGCCAGCGCAGCAAAGCCAACAAAACGTAGATATCTGCTACACAAAATGCCTTGCTATTGATTCTATGTTTGGGCAACACCACTTAGATTATTGGCTCGGGCCCTTGTCGGGCCCGATCTGCCGATCTGCGGTCGGGCCGGGCCAGCTGGGGTAGGTGAAATTTGTTCTCGGGTTCGGGCCGGGCTCGGGTCTCGCTTTGATTCAGCGGGCCGGGTTCTGGCGGGCAAACTTCAACGAGTGCCAAGCCCGGGCCGGGCCTGGGCCGAGAATCACGGTCTGTGCAGTGCTCTAGTGCAGGTCACCGAGGGAAACATTGTTCTTTCATTAGCTTAAAAGTTATTCCAGTTTATGTCACAATTACTATTTAACAATAAAAAGAAGCAACATATGTTGTCCCGTGCGCTAATTTCCTTGGCTTAATTGAACAATAAAAAGAAGCAACATATGTTGTCCCGTGCGCTAATTTCCTTGGCTTAATTGACGGTTGGGTGATTTTTCACTACTGGGAAGCATTGTACTGGCGAACGAAGACATAAACAGAATTGGAAGAGACGCACAACGCGACAGGAATGGCAGACACCTCCAGATGAATGAAGGAAGGAAATTTATGACGGCTACCTTTTTTGCTTGACGCAACCTTCATAAAATCAGCAGATAATCTTCGATATCTACAATAATCAGCAGCCAAGGAAGGTATAGGGGACGTTAATTGTACTGTTTTAAGGGTAATTTTGTAATTGCGATAGAGAGGTGAAGAAAGCAAAACGGACGAAAAGACAACTTGCCGCCGGCAGTGACCGGACCTGCAAACTTCGGATTACGCGCCCGAGGCTCTTGCCATTTGAGCTACTGCGGCGGTCGTCCTCTCGTCGACTTGTTGGGTATTTATAGGCTGCCAACCTGGGAGCGTTAGTCAGCGCCACTCCTAGTCACGGCGGTGAGTGTGGAACACACTTTCTTTTCGCCAGATGGCATCACGTAGCACGTGAAGTTTTAACGAGCGGACAGCTGCCAAGCCCTCGCATACTACCTGAAGGCATCAAGTCTGCCGGAACGAGGCCCTCGGTAATAATGAATGAAGAAAGGGAATTAATGATTGCTCGTTGCTTTTTTTGACGCAACGTTAATGAAAACCAGCAGATAACGAAGCCAAGGAAGGTATAGAGGGCACTACAGGGAAATTAGTTGTCTTTTTGTCTCCTTTACTTTCTTCACATCTATATCACAATTACTAGAATACACTTTCAAAAGAAAGAGTAGAATTAATGCATGCTTTGACTGATCTAAGCGCACCAGACGAAGATGAACAAGGGAAGACAACAGGACAAGCGCTTACTCGCAACTAAAAGATTTATTGAACAAGATTTATTGCAGTGCTCTAGCTGAATAAGCGACATACAATTACCGTCCCCTATACCTTCCTTGGCTTTGTTATCTGCTGGTTTTCATATAGACGCCTCCAGATGTGACTCCTACAACCATGACAAATATTAGCAACTTAAAGTCTGTTGCCCGTACCTAATGAATTTTGGTTCCCCTAGCAGTCATCGGAATCTTTGCTTAAGTTTGCAAGGAAGTTCAAGTTTTTCGAATGGAAACTAGGGACGATAATGGGTCTGTATAAGAAAATCACCTAGCTGAATATCCGAAAGATGCTTTACGTAACAGAAATTCGCAAATACAAGGGGCACCTGTGCAAATTATTTGTGGGTGGGGCAGAGACGGCTGTGGGCGGATCTTGCATTTGTTCTTAGTTTGTAACCAACTATAGAGCAAAAGATTAACTATTTAGTGTACCATATACATTCCACTATGGCGGCGCAGGAAACTGTCCCTTCAGCCACCGAACAACGCTGCAATTTCGATCAACTGAGATCACGGTGCTCCTAATCTACCACCGTGACTGAGATACTGCAACAGAGCCAGCTGTGCAGAATGCCCCGCACCATGAATTATGATACTGCAACCTCCGCAAAGGCACTGTTCACTGCCACAGCTCATTTATTTCTTACGTGTGTTCATAACGCGTAGCGCAACAATTTATTGCATAAAACTAGCCGTATGTCGCACACAGGCCTAACCTTTAAACTGTACAGAGGGAGAAAAGAACCCTTACGCTACACTCAGTGAACGGTGGCGACGGGCAAACGGATGGATTCTGTCCGTTGTGCATTGCCCGTAGAATGTCTCGTTAGGTTCAACAGGATGGCTTCACCGACCTCAAAGTTACGAGGGAGTGAATGGAGTATAGTATGCTTGGTGGATTGAAGCGGCTTGGGCGGATACAATTACCCATTGGAAGTTGTCAAAGACAGGACATGACTTTACCGAACCAAAGCTTGGTAGATGCTGCAAACGTTGAAGGCTATTACATAATTTTTGGGGAACTCTTGCTCCAACATTGGAACCCACTCTTCTTTGACGGAAACGATGTCTCACAGATGCCACAGACGATCACACACAGAGCAATGAACCCCTGTCGATGTAAGGCGACACCACAGTGCAGGTGCGAGGTCAGCCCTGCTACCACAAGATGGGAAGGGGGAAAGGTCCATGCAGGCGGAGGTTCTCTAATGAACTATTTTGGCAGTTGCGACGGCACTCGTTCGTTTGCACGTCGCCCCGGTTACGGAGTGAAACGTCACTGTAATGTTTGGTAGTAGCAGGGGCGCAAGGGGGCGGACCCGCTACCCATTGATCTCAGCATTGTGAAAGCACATGTTCAGGGTCATCGAATGATTTGTGTTCCTGTTTGCCTGTGTGACCAGACACCATGCTAGTCAATTTTATTCTTACGCGAATGTTTTTACACCTACCCGTATTGTTCTGGGCTCTCAAGCTCTTCTTCCGAGAGGCTTCGTCTTCTTACACCTTCTCTGCTTTACATCTAGATAGCGTTGCTCTGCGTGGACACATGATGGAGGGTCGCGATGGAAGTAAGTAAGAGACGGTTAGAGATTTGGTGCAGCAAATGTAGGGATAAAAGGGCAAAACTAAATAGTCGGAAAAATAAGGCTACTGGGCCGTAAAGCGAATAAAGTCGGGCGATGAATTTGGGGTTCTCTTTTCTTAGAGGAAGAAAAGCTTAAATGCAGTACACAAGACATTAGGCCGAAGAGGTGGTAACAATAAAAAAAATTAGTTCCCGGCCTGTGCAATCTGAGTAGACGGCGGAACTGCCAAAAGCGCAGCGACCTGGCAACCTCAGATTTAGTTGTTTATCTTTCTCCCTCTTCTTCTTTCTTGTTTCTTTCACCTTTCTGTCTTTATTTCTTTCTTTATCTCTTTCTAAACTGACATCTCTCCTCCTTTCCTTTCTCCTAATCTCTCACATATCTCCTCCTTACTCTCACTTCTCTTTCCCGCTCTTTGCTATGCTATACTGTATATTGTAATGCCATGGTTTACCCTCTCACCTCCTATTTTTCCTCCTCCATTCCCTCCTCCGCACCTTAACTTCTTTTGCCATCCCCTTGCTAGACTATGCAAGGCTATGCCATGCTATAGCCTCTCTTCTCCTCTTTTTTCCCCTCATCTCGTTCACGTCCCTCCTCCTCACCCTCATTTTTCTTTCCAAACCCACTGATAAACTATACCATGCATGGCTGTGCTATGCTAGCTTCTTGGTACATACTGACACTCTGTGGCGCGTAAGCTATGATGTAGAGGGCTATATCATGCTTTATCTTCTTCCCTCCTCCTTTCCGTCCTTCTCACTCTCATTTCCTTTCGCCATCTCTTTGCTATACTATACTATGCATGACTGTGTTATGTAAGGAAGAAGACAGAGAAGAAGAAACAAGCGTAGAGTTCTTAGTGGGAGAGGAAAAAGAACTGAAATAAACAGTAATGGTGACCGTATTGGCTTTGTGATTCTGGTGTCGTTACAATTTGGCGCAGTCAACGACAGGATCCTGTGCTACGAGCCCGAACAGCTCTGATTTTTTGAGGACCATGTGCGTCTGTATCGCTGCAAACCGTGTGGATTATGTCAAGGCGGTCAGCATTGTATGCCGCGTCTATGGTGGAAGGCCGACCTGTTCGCGCGAGCTTTCAGTGTTCGCTTACAGTAACATCGTCCATTCTGAGAAAAAGAAGTGAGTGACTACGATCTACAAAGAGTACCAAGCAGGAGTCTGTCCAAAGGATCACGGCGATTACCAAGCCACGTGATATTCACTGACTCGAAGTTTTAGGGGCGAAGCTCTTTAAGGCGGCATCCGTTCGTCCCTCGTAGTCGTAGTCGTAGTAGTAGTCGTAGTAGTCGTAGTGCGTAACCAGTCTTACGCTTTGACCTCCAAGGTGGTGCCGGTGGGAGATTTTTCCTGTGCGTTGTTGAACAATAAAAATTGGCATGTTCCAGTAGGAAACGTTAGTAGAAGTAGAAGTGTAAGTGTTAGCTAAAAGCCGACTTCTTCTGTCTCTCATTCCCATTAGCAGCCATTGTTTACCTCCAAGGTAGTGCCTGGTGACATTTCTCCTGTGCGTGATTAAACAATAAAAATTTCGTTCAAAACGCCGTTGATTGATGAAATAAACCAACGAAAGACGCCAGATGTTTTGTAAAAGCAAAACGAAAGAACGCCAGATGTTTCTAAAGCAAAACGAAAAGACGCCAGCTGCTTAACGAAAGACGCCAGATGTTTTCTAAAGCAATGGTTTTCTAAACAATGAAAATTCACAGCGTACATGTAAAATTAAAGTGAGCTGCAAGTCAGCATAACTCATCGAACGTTTAGTATAAACGCGCCCGATCTCACGTCGGTGATGATGTACTGGGCAGAATTCACGGAAGATTCAGGGTTTACCGATGAACCTCCGCAGCTTCGCCCACTCATCATGATTCACTCCGTGGATATGCTGTGATTTTTTTAGCACTCGCAGGTCACTTCAGGGGTTTTAGTGAAGATTTCTCGAAGATGACGAAGTGCTCCACGGAGCTCAGGAAGAAAGAAGTGCCTTTTGTTTGGACCAAATAATGCGAACGGGCTTATCACGAACTTGTAGAACGTATTTCACCCGACCCTCTCCTTACGCTACCAGACTACAGTTTACCTTTTGAGATGAATACGGACGCCTCCAATTACGGCAAAGGGGCTGATTTGTACCAAATAGTCGTCAGTTCACCGCCTTCTCAGCAGCTGAGGGATATAGGATACTACTCCTACAACTTCAACCGAAATCAGCAAAATTATTCAACTGAGAAAGAGGTTCTTGCCGTTTTAATGGCGGTCCGCTACTTCCAATCATACATCGACGGAAGAAAGTTTGCATTGTACACAGATCATCAAGCACTAATGCACCTTTTGAGTATGTCCAAGCCCAGAGGGAAATTGGCCCGATGGGTCAATAAACTGCGGCAGTACGACTTTGGCATCTTCCATTGTGCAGGTAGTCATCTCACAGACGCCGATGCCTTGTCTTGATTGGCAGTCGAGGTCCCACATGGAACCGTTAACTTGACGAGATTATGGGAAGGTTATGAAAGTCTGCCCTTCAAGGATCGCAAGTTTGCTGTACAAGAGACACTGATTCCAAAATTGCTACATTTGTACCCCAACAGCCCGTTATCACGTGGTCGCGATGGCTTCAGGAGAACCTCTAACAGACTTTTCAAGAGGTTCACATGAAAGAACATGAAAAAAGACATCGAATACTATATAAGTCCTGCCACTTGTGTCAAGGCAAATAACGGCATCGACTCGACAAGCTCGTCTTGCCAAACCATTCGGACAAACCCTTTGAAGTCGTGCACGTGGGCCTTTGCGGAATTGAAAAAAAGTCCTGGAGTTCGCAAGACACAGCCTTTCCTGACTGCCACAGATCACTGAACCGGAATGGTAGCGGCGCATCCCGGACGAGAAGTCGCAAACAGCGTTGTAGCTTTGCTTGACCGAGCGATATTCTCACAGCCAGGGCTTAAAGTCAGGGGGGGGGGGCGCCCGGGGGGGACCCGGACCCCCCCTCAATTTTTTAAGGAGGGTCCCGGCCACCACCCCCCTCGGCAGTCCGACGGTGGCACTGCATCCATTGACAACTGCTCGAGTTGAATTTTATGGCAGTAGTGCTAGCGCATTATGCTCTGCAATATTCCGAATAATGATTTAATCGCCAATGTTTGGTTGACGGTTGTTTGGTTGAACAGAAGAAAACAGGTATTGTCGTACTGCTGAATGCAATTCACCGAGACACTGAACACCACGCACAACGCCTTCTGAAACGACGTGTCACCACCCTGTCAGACAGAGCGTCTTGGCACAGCGTACTGTTACACGAGGCACCTGCGTGTGAAGCTACCTGCTCGGGAATCAGTAATAGTTCACCTTGGTCTGTTTAGTTTGCCACTTACTTTTTATTATTTTAGTTGTGCATCACGAGTCTGCTGTAATTGCTAAGACGCATCCCTTGGAAATAATGCATTTTCCTGCATTTAATACTCCTATACTGGTTAACCTCCCTGCCTTTCCTTCTCTATTATTGTTCTTCTCATGCATTTATTACGGTCACATTTTTGCCCAAAATGGGATAATACGACCGCGAAAGTGGATCTTGACCGACACACACATATATATATATATATATATATATATATATATATATATATATATATATATATATATATATATATATATATATATATATATATATATATATATATATATATATATATATATATATATATATATATATATTGTCGCTTTATGAGGGCTCACCCTCCAATGAAGGGAGACTTTAAGCCCAGCTCACTGCTGAAAGTTGTAATATCTGGCAATAGACCGGCATTTTTAAGCAAGAAACTTCAGCAGCGGGCAGATAGAAGTGGCATTATGTTACGTCATGGTGCTCCATCGCACCCGAAGGCAAATGAAATGGCTGAAAGGGTCATCGGTGACATCAAGCAATTCCTGTTCATATATACAACGGTTAAAAGCGGGTGGAAATGCTGTCTAGAAGCGGCTGTGGCTCACCACAGCAAGACGCACACAATGAGTCTCGGCTGCAGCCCACACTTCGCTGCTTACAGTGAAGTCCCAACATTGCCAGCCGACAAACAACTAGGAATCGATGTCAAACTGCAACTATTTGAACACCGGAAAACCAATCAGGAACAAAGGAGGCACCGAAAGGCGATGAAGCTCCAGTTCTACAAGCGACACCAAGGACACAGGCCGGATGTTGCACTGAAAGACATCGCGCTGGTGCGGAAGGGTCTACAGGGTAGCGACACAAGAATTCTTTCACCTTTTAGAGTCGTGAAAATATGAATACAGCAAGGTGTGTTAAGATCAAAGGCTACCTCAATGACGGACAGCCAGAATTCACAGCTAGAAGCAACGTTCTTCGGTATCACCGCAGGAGGAGGGAAAAAGTGGGAAGTGTAAGGAAGTAGACAGAAAAGAAGGCACAAGAGTACAGTTCTTAGTGGGAGAGGAAGAAGAACAACTGGAATAAACAGTAATGGCGACCGTTTTGGCTTTGTGATTCGCGGTGTCGTTACATGTTATGCGACGAGCTGCGGGGCACATGCGCGCTTTCTGTGGCACATACCCGCCACAGTTTTCTTTCTACGACACCGGCCTTACTCCGAGCTTAAACAGCTCCGCTGTGTAAAATTATTTTTTTGCTAGCACGTTAGCGTTACAGAGCTCGTTTTGCAGAAATTCAGGGGTCTGCGTCGGTAACGGCGTCGGCGTTGTTGGTTGTGAACAAAAAATCAACGTTGTGCGTAAGGGTAAATTCGATACAGATGAAAATGAGAAGAATAATGAAAATCGTCACTTAGAGTGCAAGTAGTCGCTTCGATAGATGCAAATGAAAATAATAAAAATCGTCGCTTCAAGACTTCTGCGAGGCAAGCAGGTGCTCTACCACAAAGCCACGCCCATGCTTGAAACGCTTAAAAAAACCGTATAGGAATGTCTTACTTTTCGAGGAGTGCCAATGTACGTAATATTGTGTGGAAGCAGCGTAGAATCGCATCAGGCGTCAAAACTTCAATTGCGCAACGACTACGTGGTTTAAAGGCCCACAAATTACAAGGCGCACAGGCGTAATTGATCATCATTATCAGGAAGAGCATCGACAAAGTGTACAGCCAGTACAGCTGCGCATGTTGCCTTACAGACGCGTAGTGGGCATTTCGCAAATTCGCAAAAGGAAGAATTATGACGCAGTGGGCATTTCGCAACTGTACTGGCAATAGGCATTCTAGGATAGTTTGAAGCGGCCAATTCTGCCCGCACATACGTTCCTTGCTTTGGGGCACGTTTGAGGTGTCTGCCGAGAAGCGAACCCAGGCTAGAGATTGAGAGGGCGATGCGAACGGGCCCCAATTACGCCATCGCGTTCTACTCTTGAAGCCGAAGCTCAAAGGTGCTCCAAGATTTTTTTCGAGCTTTGTGGCGCACAGGTCACGGTACCGTCATAAATCTGACGCTAATAGCATCCATCCAAACATACACAACGACGCCGATGTCACAGGTAGGGCATGTACGCTTGATCGTGCATGCCCTACCTGTGAGCGTTCACGTACCTGTGCACATGTAGGACATGTACGCTTCAGCGTACATGCTCTACATTTTACGCTTGAGCGTAAAATGTAGAACGGTTCTCGAACCAGTTCGGAACACCAGGCTGTTTTAGAATAGCGTACGCAGATAGCGTTCACTGCGTACGTAAGGTATTTCCGTGATTTAAAGGTGGTACACAAGAGGATAGCGTACGACGCATGCGTAGTGGCTTTGCGTACCCTCTTCTAAAACTCCCTACTGGACCGCTTCAGGGACCGGTATGGCACATACGCCCAGGTAGTCGACAAATACGACAAAAACCATCCACTAATGGTGGTCTACGTAGCACTATCCAGGTCTACCAGCCTCGACGGCCTATACCTCACCAACGCGAGGGGTGGCTTCAGGTTCCGGCATGTCACCGGCTCTGTCGACAGACAATTTCTCGACGAAATGACCGAGGCATCCACGAATTCTAACAGCTCTACTATACCACATATTTCACTACACATGGACCCCTCGTCACCACGACCACGACCGGATCCTATAACAAGTCATGACCAGCTGCTCGTGCTCACTGATCACGGTGATGATGTCCTTGTTCAAGAACTGTCAAGAACCTCTTGCACACATGCACACGTGTTCGTGAAACGTGCGTGCGTTCTCGGGACACGTATAAGCACTACATATCAGCTTACCGCTTCTGCTGTTGGTAATACCCACGTTGCCATTGGCAGCGTTAGCCAACCGTAAAATCTGGTTATATAACACATATGCGGCTCTTCAACATATGTAAGTGTGCGTATAAGATTTATACAAATCTTCAGCGTCATTTTGTAACGTGTCGCTCAGTAAAAAAAGTTACCCTACAGTCACCTACCCGCCGCATGCTTCGCATAACATCGGCTCCCACGGTACGTGGGACCTGCTGAATTTTTATTTTCTTTTCGTTTCCAATCGTACGTTGTGCCGAGCTCGCGCAAAATCCGCAAGTCTTGTCAGGTGTTGCCATAAATCGGTGCATGGACCGACTAGAAAAAGCGTACGATGTCCTCGCATAAGTATGTGAAACAATGAAAACAGTGACAGCAGGTATGCACATAAACGTACCTACCTTAAGCGCACCGCACTGCATTGCAAACGCGTTCTGCCGTTCAGGGCAGGTCCTTTAACTCGTTAATTAGTTTTGTTTATTATACTGAGACTGAATAAAACAACATGCATTTATACAATTGTCCGAAGAGAGAAATTTTCGATCTGGTTTTCAAAGGAATGCTACAGAAAAGCGGCTCACGCGCATCTTTTGAGATGATGTCGTATGAGACGTTCTGAAAAGTCGGTTCGGTAGCAACGCTCTTTACACAATTTGAAACAGTTACAGCACATATAACGCAGCAGGTATATATATGGTGCACAATCACTGAAAATGAGAAAATCAAGAGCATTACGTCGTAGGTATATACACTGTGGAGTGTGGCGCTCGTTGATTTAAGAACATGACTTGGAAGAATACAAACATTTTTAGATTGGCCAAATACTAATTTCTTTTGCATGAATGGATACAGCGAATACTAGTTTGCGTAAATGGAAGACAGGCGTAATCAATGTCGGCTAACTATATTGCAAAGTGCCCTCGTCGCATATTATATATTGCATAAGTGTTCGAGAACCAGGTCATCCTCGCAAAACAGCAATGCACCAGAATGACTTAGATAAGTCTCTATTTAAATAATTTTCTCTTTATTCACTGCAACAACTGTTGCTCCCTATAGTATTCGTAGTTCTGCTGACCGTACATCTTACACAAGCTGAAAAGTGAAGCATAAAGAGACACCCGATACACTTAAAAACGTTGTTATGAAAGAATTTCATGTTTACAAAGAAAAAACAAAACAAAATACATGTCAGAGAATACTGAATATGTATTTATAATGCATTTATAATAACTATAATACTACATTTATAATTATTTGGACTATTTATAATGCATTGATAAAACTCAAGGTGCACTTAACTGAATGCAGATTCCACAAAGACATTTTTAAGTACTTTTTTTCCACAAGCAATAAATTAATAGAACAGTTTCCCACACGATGCCGTCAAGTTCACATTACTCGAAGATTTTATCGCCAATACATCAAGCAATGCTTCGTAGGAATGAGTAAGATTGGGACGCAGGCGTGCTGCGTTGTACAATGGCGTCCCGATTTACTTCGCAGTTTCTTGTCTTTCTGCCTCGATTTTATGCTGCTGATGATTTTGTCATTGCTTGCCGAGTCATACCTCTTGTGTAATGAATATTCAGTTTATCAACGTTTTCGTGCTTCCGTGCGCTAAGCCTTCTAACGGGCCGTTTACTAATGCTTTTCTAATATTTTTAGTATTTGTATTATGAATATAGCGTACATATGTACGCTGCCTTGTTCAACTCAAGTTATTTGCGCGCCTACTGGAACCATGTTCTTTAAAATATGTATCCTGACGCCATTTCTTCAACTGCCTTCAATGTCAGGCTAAGTGCATGTTCAAATAAATGAGATGCTACGTGTAGGTCGGGCAGACTAGAAAATAGGCGCTGCACATAGTAATCACAATTATTTGTGGTTATTAGACTTACGTTAGCAGGTTATTCCGAAAAGGAAAAAGAGCATAGAAAAACTCACCAGAAATCACAAGCACTTAAATAGAGCGCAGACGTTGACTCTCAGATTATTGCAGACGGGTTCGTATCCCAGCCCGGATTTATTACATAAGATTTGTGCCAACACTTATCCCAGTAGCTCTTGCGGGCCCTGCTACTAATTCGCTGGCCTAGACCACGTGCCTTGGCGTTGCCCCTCGTTACGAGGTACGAACCAAATCGACGAAGACAAGTGGCTATCCGCTATCAAGAGCCCCAATGGCGGGGCTCTACTATGGGCTGTCCAGAGGGCCCACGATGCGGCGGTTGGGCTTAGCCTCACTGTCCCTACGTGGGAGCGGCCCGCTGCGTGCTCTGAGTCGTGCACCTCAGGACATTTATTAAAGTTTCGCGTCTATCCATCTATACCCAAGCAAGAAATGAGACAAGTGCGTAGATAACCATATAAAGAGCAACAGAAACAAAGGCCGATGCTGATCGCAGCGACGCGGCGCCCCTGGCGCATGGCTGCCCTGTACGTCCTTGGGGTGCAACTGTTTCAACCGCTTTGTTCCGAACCGGTAACCGGTGGTATTACTCTTGGTTTAATTCGGTTCGGGTTCACGAACATTCCGAGATTTTCATTGCGGGTTGAGCTCCGGCCAAACTTCCAGTTTGGGTACGGCTTCCGAACCAAATCATGTTTCATGTTTGGTTGGACGCCGGGCTCAATATACAGAATTGATTAAATAATTTGAAATGAACGTGGCCGAGAAGATCAACTGGCCGCACGTGTTTGCGTTACGTGCGCGATAATCTTACCGTGCGCTTCAGCTACCGCGATCCTCCTGTACTGCTTACTTGCTTGAATAGCTATGTTTAATCGATTTAGTACAAAAGGAACAATCGAGTTGGCCTTCGTATAAGCAATGTTTTTCCGTATGAAATGGAGTCATTGCAATCCGTGTCAAGTAGTAAACACATGCAACACGCCTAGTCACGGAGAGTGCACGATCAAATCTACTTATTGGAGGTGGACGACGACATTGTTGGCACCTTGCGGAAGCTACAAGGAAATAGAGACGTCATTGGCATGGTATATGCGCACGCTTTCACAAATCTGCTGGCCCAACGTAAAAGTGACTGGATGAGATTGCTCGAATTGGCTTAAGCGCAACACCAACTGTGAAAAGATGAGAATACCACTATGATTACGATTATTGTGAGCAATCCCATTCAGTGATGGTCCTGTTGGGATCCTTCATAGTGACCGCGTGACTTCTCTATTCGTTACGAACAGCAATTTATTCTCAAAATTCTAAGGGTGTTACACAGGCTCCCTGCTGTTTTATTCATCTGTATTGCTTCCTTCCGACAGATGGCACATATGATGACTCGTGCATGTATTTATATTAATTTTCACGTGGGGCAGTCACGCCTCGCTTCACTTTAAATGCATGAAGAATGAAAGCCAGCAGATGGTGAAAGCCGTTCTTGAGCTTCTAACGCCACGCGCGAATGACGGGCCTCGGAAGGAAGCCGCCTCGTTCACTCTCGCGCCTCGGAGGAAGGTGAGAGAAAAAGGGGAACACTAAAAGCTGCTTCCGCGGGCGCTCGACGCGACGACAGCTCGCTCCTCCGCACTCCCAAAGCACCGCAGCCACGCGCGTGTGATTTCCTGAGCCGCGCAAAGCGAGCCTTATCTGAGCGCCCACCTTCTTCTTAGCGACGAGACTCATCACTTTTGCGGACTCAAAGGGCAAGAGAGCCCTCAGTCGCGGCAGCAACGGCTGCAGTGCTCCACCCACACACGCCAGCCCCTCTGCGAAGCGACGCTAGCACGGCCGTATTCTTGTGTACCGCTCTAAGCACCAAGGACAAGGAGACGCACAGTATAGAAGGAAGGGGCCGCTTTTACCGTTTGTTCTTTCCGTTTCCACACTCTCCAGCTTCTTTATGTTTTCCCCGTCCTTATTTCGCGTGTTGTGCTCCTCTGTCTTTCCCGATTTCCTCAGGCGGAGGGGAAGGCGAGTTGGATATGTCCTCCCAGCATGCTTCCCTGCGCGTTGATGGAGCGACTGCCGCCGGTCCCCTGTTTGTCAGTCGGCGAAAAGCTGACGTCGGCTGGGCCCAGCTGTCGCGTGCACGCAACAGGGTGGTGTCGTAGTCGCAGGAGCCACGTCTCGCGCGCGCGAGCACCTCACCCCCCCCCCCCCCCCCCCCGGCCGCGTTATCCCAGCACATCTCCGACAAGCGCACCGAACGGCAACGCCCGTCCCAGCGCAGACCTTGCCCCGCTTTTGACACGCTTATCGTGTAAATCTTCGCAGAACGTCTGTCTCCGCTGTCTATCTCTCTTTTCTCCTCTCTTTTTTCTGTGCGTGCGTGAGCATGTGTCTGAGCTTGCATGCGTGGGTGCACTCGTTGAATAGTCGCTTTGATATTGTGCTTGCTCTTCTTTATTCCTTGGGCGTTGCACTTTTGAATAGCGCGCGCCGCTTTGCGCAAATCTTTTGTCCTGTACTGCATCTTTCCTTTCAGTGGCGTTTAGATGGAACAAAACAAGAGAACTGGAGCACAGATATCGAGCGGCAGACAATGTGACTGCGAAGAAAATCCACGCTATAAGTGCCGGTTCCGCGCTCGGCGCTCTCGAGCTTCTTTCTTTTTTTACTGCGTCCTGCGGTAGCAAGCGGCCGCCGCATCATGGGTTTCCTACATACTGTTCCCCACTGAGCGCTCTTTGTTCTTTTTTGTGGGTTGCAGAGAGAAGAGATGAGCACAAAAAAGTGAAGTACATTCCGCGCTTTATTCTTCTTGCCTCTTTCGTGTCCTGTTCCATGAAAAAGGAAGGTAGGTATAAGACGTGCGCTAGATGATACCTCGACCATCGGATCGATCTCGGACGGCGAAGGAGACACCTTATTGAGCTGCGGCAGCGGAAGGAAGAGATAAAATAAATACTCAGTGACCGATATCTCCTGAGGCGGTTGTCCTCTTCGATTAACCGTACATAACCAGCAACCTTGATCAAAGTATAGGGTGAGCCTATGTCGAACACTTCTTTGCGAATTCATTCTATATAAGAACGAAGCTTCGGAAAACGCTTTCGATATCTATATTCTTATGTAGCAGCCGCCGCAGTGTGGCAGGGCTGAACAGAGGAAGAAGACACCGCGGCTCCAACTCCTAGAGAGTCGCCATCTTGGTAATCTTTGGTATTCATGTGAATACATTGTAAATAGCCTTGTGCCTAAGGCTATTTACCGTATATTTACCTGTAGACCATAGGTAGATGTACGCGATATCGATCCTCTCACCTCTCGCATACCAACGGTCTCACGGAGCACCATAACCGAACCATCACCGACATTCTTTTGAAGTACGTTGCACCCAACGACCATGACTGCTGCGACCTTCATTTATTACCACATGTGACATCGTGGCACAGCGCCGACGGCTCATTAGCATTCTACCCCGCGTACGGCCAAAAGTATTCGGTAGCGTGTTCTCCTATTAAATACGTCCGAGAGGCCATCGCACGCGCCGACCACGCCGGTAGCTTGACCTCACTCGTCTACAAGCCTTGAAGAAGCATCAGACACGCCACAATGATTGAATTTGAATTGAATTGAATTGAATTTATTGACATAAAAATAGTGTACAGTATACAACAGTGTAAAAAATGCGCCTGAATCCCTAGCCAAGGGCTAGTTGGGATTCATTCAAAAAAGTCATTTAGAAAAGGGCATGCACAAAAGAAAGTTTACAAATACAAATATTTTACACATGGAAAAGTGAACATAACGTAATGTATTTACAGTGCTTGGCGAATGATCATGGATGCAGGCAGAAAAAAAAAGAGAAAAAAGAAAGGTATGTAAGGCATTGTTTGAGAAGAGCATATCAAACTTCACAACAATAAATGAGCGCATCAAAAAAGTATTAATGACATTGGGATACTATGAAAACTAATCATGACATATATATCTGGACAGCATAACAATACCGAGTAAGTACTGAAAGGAACTAGATTCTAATGCATACATACATATTATATAATTGCAGATGAGCGTGCACATAAGTAATGTAATAGCATGTTACATAACTTTCTTTGAAAATGCATTTAATATAGCTATTTCTAACACTGTAACATTTGGGCGTCTATATTTTATTTAATAAATATTTTTTGAGTGCAAGAGAGAAATTCTTATTCTGTTTTATTTCTAGTGGAAGGGTATTCCACACGGCGACTCCATTGCCTGTAAGTTTTCTGTTACCGTATACATTCTTTGTTTGCTGAGTAAGATAGTTTCCTTTTACTTTGTTACGGCTTGCATAACTGGAACATGAAAAATTTGATGAGGAAACTGGATAGTTAGTGTTTATACTAGAATGGACCATGAGAGCTGTTTTATAATCTATTAGTGTGCTGAACGGCATGATATTTAGGTTTCGGAAGAGTGGTAGCGTGTGTGCCGAATAGTCTGAATTCGTTATAAATCGTATTGCTCTTTTTTGAAGTTTTATTAGCGGTTCTAGGTACGTGCGGTAAGTGTGACCCCAGGTAACAACACAGTAGTTTAAGTGACTATGGAATACGCTAAAGTAAATTACGCGTAAAGTCGGTAAATCAAAAAGGTCTCGACATTTATATAGAAGAAAACAAGCTTTATTCAATTTTTTGCAGACTTCAGCAATGTGAGGTTTCCAGGTAAAATTTTCATCAAGGATAACGCCTAGGTATTTTATCGAATGTACTCTTTGCAGCGCTGAATTGTTTAGTGTGAGTGTGCATGTGTGTTCCTCAAGGGTTTTGCGTGGTGAAGTAAACACAATGTACTTGGTTTTCTGTGTATTTAATGTTAGTCTATTTGAAGAGAACCACTGGTGGATATCAACAAGCTCCGAGTTCACAGATGCTATGGTATGGTTAAAAGAATCTTGAGCACATATGAGAGCTGTATCATCAGCATACATAAATATGGAAAAGTTTTGTACCACGCTAGGCAAGTCGTTAATAAACAGCGAGAAAAATATTGGTCCAAGAACAGAACCTTGGGGTACTCCTGTAGTTGTATTAAGAAACTCTGATTGGGTATGGGCTAATTGTACTGTTTGTTTACGGTTTTCCAGATAGCTTTTAAAGAACTCAAGACACGTTCCACGAAAGCCATAGCATTCTAGTTTATTTAATAATATGCTGTGGTTGACAGTATCAAAGGCTTTTTTTATATCGAGAAATATACCTACCACTGTTCTACTGTTACCTAAGTGAAAATTGATAAGTTCAGAAAGTGACAAAACAGCTGTGTCGGTTGACCTGGCCTTTCTAAACCCATGTTGACAGGTTGTAAGAATACTTTCGTGTTCTAGGAAAGACATGATTCGTTTAACTATAAATTTTTCAAACACAATATTTATGATACTTAAAATGGAAATGGGACGGTAGTTTTCTGGTATGTTTTTGTCACCGGCCTTGTAAATCGGGATAATCTTTGACAACTTAAGAAGTTCGGGGTACGTAGACGTTTAAAATGATAAATTAAAGATTTTTTCTAGAGGCACACAAAGGATGTCAATGCATTCCTTTAGCGCTAAAGAAGGTATATTGTCGCATCCGACTGAAAACTTAACTGGCATACCACAAACTACAGCTACAATTTCACTAGCCGTTATATCAGTAAACTTAAATGTGTTAGGGTTAAGAGGAGGGTATTTAATGTATTCTTCGCTGATCGCCGTAGCCGCCAGTCGAGAACTGAAGGTGCAAAAGTAAGTGTTAAACGTCAAAACTAGGATACTTAATGATATTCCGAGAACCTCAATGTCTGGCATGGTCATATAGCATGCAGACGGTTTAAGAACCGAATTTATAATACGCCATGTTGTTCGTGAATCACCTGAATTTTTCGTTATCAAGTTCATGTAATATTCTTTTTTTCTTTTTCGAATCAGCGCTGTTACTTTATTACGGGCAACTCTGAATTGCTGTAAGTAATAATCATTGTTCTTGTGCATTTTTACCTTTGAATGCCAAAAATCTTTCTTTTTTATTTGTTCTAAAATGGGCCGATTCATCCATGGGCAAATTGGTGTTCTATAATACTTTTTGTCCTTAGTAGTTGTTGATTGCATTAAGGCCTCACTTAAGCATTTACTTAGCTTGGAATAGGAAGCATTCACGTCTGGAGTAGATACTTCGACAGACAGCAAAGATTCTGGTGAATAAATGTATTCAGTACTTTGTAAACATGCACGAAGGGCTGGAATAGAAATACGACTATGGGTGTCTCGTGATTTAATGCGGGGAACCTGTGTGACTGGGAATAATATAGTCGTAGGGAAGTGATCATTTATAGTTGCGTCATAAGTAGCACACCATGCTTCTCCAGTGTCGAAGTTGCACAAAATGTGATCAATACAAGACGATGATTTTGGTGTGACACGTGTTGGAGCAAATATAACGTTATGAAACCCGTATGACAATATCATGTCGTAATACTCTGAATGGTAGTCCTTTAGGCTATCTATGTTGAAATCACCGCATATTACTGTTTTTTGCCTGAGCGTATTTACGTGTTGTAGTAACCTTTCAAAATGTTGCATGAAGTCTGATAATTTTTCCCTGGGGGCGCGATAAACCACTATGATTACTTCATCTTGACATCTAACAACAATAATTTCAAGCTCAGATGAATACGATTTTGAGTAATCAGCAAGCACACTGCAAGGTATACCAGATTTTACAAATAAGGCTACACCACCACCTCTGTGGGAGGCGTGTCGCGCAGTGGAAAAGAAATTGTAACCAGGTATGCTGTAAGTTTCACTCTGTTTTAGCAAGTTTCGGAAACAGCTATGTAGTCAAAATCAAAAGCGTGCAATGAAAGTAAAGTACAGAAATGATCCATGTTTTTCTGTATGCTACGTATATTACAATGGATGAGGCTATGGCAAGAATTCACTTCTGCAAAATGGCTTGCAGATTGTATCTCGACGTCCATTTCAGACAAGCTTTTTTGATTCAAATTATTAGAGAGATATCGTTTTCACATCGGATATGAACGACATTGGAATTTTCAGCTTTTCTTGCCAGAACTTTTCCATTGGAAAACCAAACAAATTTCCAATTTTTTTCACGCTTCCTCGATATTGCCTTTCCCAATAGAATCTTATTCTCCGCACACAGATGTTCATTTACATATACAGGTCCATCGCCTTCGTAACCGAAATCTGCTGGGGTAATTTTCTTCTTTTTCACCGCTTGAAGGATTCGGTTGCGGGTTGAGCGTGACCGACATCTCACGACCGCATTTTGTTTTGTTTTGTCTTTTGAGGGCACTCGATGAACCACATCAAGTTCCTCCGTTATTGGTACTGCAAACCTTTCAGCAAATGATGTAATGCTACTAGCCAGGTCTTCATCTTTTTTTATTGGTAGCCCCTTAATTTCAAGATTCTGCTGTCTGCTGTACTGCTTCAGATCTCTTATTTCACAGCGTGCTGCATCAAGGCCCTCACGCAGTGCAGCGTTATCTTTCTTTAAGGCTGTATTATCTCTTTTCAACGTCTCAAGCATTTTCTTTAGATCCTCAAAATGGCTATCCATGAACTGAATTGTTTGTTTGAGCTCTTGCATTTCAGATTTCAAATCTCTGTTGTGCGTGTCTACCTTAGCCGAAAGTTCGGCAATGAGTTTAGCTACCTCTTTTATGGTCGTCGGCACCTTGTCACCCATGTTTCATCTGTTCACAAGTACACTAAGGGTTAGTACAACTGTAGTACAGAGCAGTCCAGGAGCTACATAAAAGCTAGAAGACCTAGTGACTAAGAAATGTGTTCTGCACACATACCTGCGTAGGATAAAATAGGTGATTATTCCAGCCCCGTGTTTCAGCTGCCTGGACTGCTCTGCAATGAGTGACAGTGAGCCGAAGCTGCCGTCTTTTATAGCTTGAAGGCCATGAAGTCAGTTGCTCCAGCGCATGCGCAGTATCGGCGATTCCAGGGTAGACCAAGGGGCGGTGATAGCACAGCAGCTATTCCAGCGACGAAAGGCCACGCGCCTTCGACGTTCGCGGCCGAGCGAAGCAGGATTTCCACTGCGTAGGATAAAATAGGTGATTATTCCAGTCCCGTGTTTCAGCTGCCTGGACTGCTCTGCAATGAGTGACAGTGAGCCGAAGCTGCCGTCTATTATAGCTTGAAGGCCATGACGTCAGTTGCTCCAGCGCATGCGCAGTATCGGCGATTCCAGGGTAGACCAAGGGGCGGTGATAGCACAGCAGCTATTCCAGCGACGAAAGGCCACGCGCCTTCGACGTTCGCGGCCGAGCGAAGCAGGAATTCCACTGCGTAGGATAAAATAGGTGATTATTCCAGCCCCGTGTTTCAGCTACCTGGACTGCTCTGCCTGGACTGCTCTGCAATTGCCATAACCGAATGGGGCACTCTTCATTGTTCTTCCTTTGACAATGATAACACGTAATAATTTATGTAACTCAGCGCTACGAAATGCGTGCATGACAATTCGCTCCCCGCAAGAATGATAGCTCCTTGGGGGATAGCACTGCTGAAGTTTTACTAATCGCCTTTTTTTCTTCAATTGCCGCAGCCTCAATAATCAGCCTTTTTTTCTCCCTTGACGTTTTAGCGATAACAGTAGTGTCACCAAAGATAAGAGTGCAGCCGCACTCAGAAAAATGCTGCGCCAATAGGCCACCTTTAACTTTTCCGTTTTTTGACGATGCTCTAGCAGACGCACGTGGAGGCATCTTCCTGGTTGTCCCACGTATGCCCCACCGCATGAAAGGGGTATGTCATATACCATGTTTTAAGCACACTCAGCGATCGGGTTCCTATGCTTAATATTGCAGCCTTCTTTCTTATTCGCAGGACAGGTTAACTTACAGATAGAGAGAGAGAAGAAATAGTAGAGAAGGAAAGGCAGGGAGGTTAACCAGTTTAGCAAAACCGGTTTGCTACTCTACTCATCGGAACAGAGTGTGGGAGATTTAAAGATGGAGAGGAAAGAGACAGAGAAAGATAGCATATTTCAACAGTTATTTGGGAGCGGAAGAAAGTACAGTCGCCTGTAATTTCTCGCCGATATTATTTGATTATCTAACGTCCACGTTTTGTCGATGGAATGATTACATGTTTTTACAGAAACGAGGAATTTGTATCGGATCCGCCATTGCGCCGCTATTACTTGAGTTGCTGCTGTCGCATCTTTACAACATTGTGGCTTCTAAGCTCACCGGATCACGTATTGTGAAATTATTCAGATTCATTGATCACTTCCTTATTTCATTAGATAGTGATGAAGTCCATTTTTCACTCTTGTGTTAGTAAAACACTGGCTATTTTCAGTGCGAGCCTTCACCTTTAACACTAACTCATGAGTAAAGGCCGGATTTTTAGGCATTCAAAAGCGCATTTTAGTCGCCAAAAATAAGCAGGCAAACAACGTTTTAAGCCTCTAATATGGTAAACATAGGCACAATCAATTTTTACATAAATGCAAATAATTTAAAGCGATGACGTGTGCAACCTGTATGTGCGACAGGAAAACAAAAAATTGTTATTGGTTGTGATGGAACAAAGGCGCTAATGTTGAACGCGTCCGTAGAATTGTCCCGTAAGATTGCTGGACTAATGACAATCAGTTGACTTTCAACAAGCAAACGCCTTACATTCGATCAAGTTCACTTGCGACTGTTGCTTACCCGAGCGTCGCATGTAGTGAAAAAACATGAAAAAAGAATACTTGAAAGCTGGGAATACTGCTTTGAAAGGCACTGAACTTTGTCTGACTGACGCAAATAAATTAAGGCACAACAAAAACAGGCATATAATAAATGAAAAAGAGACAATTATTTATTGAGAAATAATGTGCTCTTACATGGGGACGGCTATGTGCAACTTTGGCAATTTTCTCATATAGAATGACATTTTCCGCGTTGTACAGGCAAGGAACCCCAACACTCTAGAAGTACACGTTGCTGGGCTAGTCGGTTCATGTCTAAGTACAAGCCACAAAGTATGGCTGTTTCTTGCGCGAGGAAATAACGAGGGAAGGGGTCCAGGGGAGCGCAAACTTTCGACTCTATACGAGGGAAGGGGTCCAGGGGAGCGCAAACTTTCGTCGATAGTTTGCGCTCCCCTGGACCCCTTCCCTCGTTATTTCCTCGCGCAAATAAACAGCCATACTTTGTGGCTTGTACTTAAACCCCAACACTGCCAAATACACTTCCGCTCATTTCAACAGCACATGTCTGAAGGAATCCGCTTGGAGAGCGCGCGGCATGTAGAGTAACAATCACTGTCAAAATTGTGGAAACAGTATCAAACTACAACCATCTCCAGAATCAAAATGGTACCTCCTGCCACTAAGAATGAGCTCGTAGGCTGAGAAGGAGCGCTCGACGTCGATCGATGTTATTGGGGTGTAATTGTACTCGGGAGCATTCGATGCATTAACCGACACTGCGATCTCAGAGTGCTCACGAGCAAGGACTCCTAAACTTCTCATCAGGGCAATGTTTGCAATTAAAGTTTTTCCCGAATTTTCAGGTTTCCTGATAGTGCTTGCGAGGAAGGTGATGTCGACGCACAAGTAGGCTATGTATCCTTGCAGGCTATGCACTGAGAGAACAGCTTGGGCCTTCCTGACTATGGCACTCTCGTCATATGAAAATTCGTTTATCCCGACTTTGATGTCCGAAAATACAGTTGCAATACTCAACAGCTTCTAGCTGTGTTGCCCAACGTGTGACGATGGGCTGTCGCGGAATGGTTATGCCAGGCAACATCTCCTTGAACGGAAGCGAGAAGATGCCTTCAATAATAGGGCCTTGGCTTTTGTTTTTCCGAAGTTGGTGGACCAAGAGAGACGATTCCGAACAGTCGATGTTGCCCGGTAGCACGAATGATGGTCTCGAACTGCACTCGAAAGGGAAACTTGAGGCTAAATAGTGTTTATACAGGCGCAAATTTTCGACATAGGCATTTATAGGCGTTTACATGCATTTAGGCAGAAACGCTCAAATTAGGAGTTTATAGGCACTTTAAAAACACTACAAAAGCCCTTCTTAACCTCTAATTCATGCTCATTTACCAAAGTGGCGTGATGGGAGCGCAAGGAACAAAATAGGAATTTGCCTAAAATCCGGTCTCTACTCCTCAGCTTCCGCAGGAAGGTTTTATCCAGTTTTCAGACTTAAAATAAATGCAATCAGCGAGTCATGTTTGTTGGTGTTATGCACCACGTTCCAAGAAGCCACTTGTGCCTTTCCGTTTATCTCATAGTAAAGTGATGAAAAGAGCCATCGAACACACTTTCATTTCTGTAGCGGAAATGCCATAAAGAAGTCATGTCATCACAATATTCCGGCGCGAGTGTTGAGACTTCAAGAAGCAGAGCACCCGCAGGAACTGCTAATTTCCGTAGCGGAAACCATGTTGAAGAAGGTAAAAGTTCGTCAGAATGCGCATGGCGGCACTGGAGATTCATTCATTCATTCATTCATTCATTCATTCATTCATTCATTCATTCATTCATTCATTCATTCATTCATTCATTCATACTCTTTATTTTCCAGAATAAAACGAAAACATTACATTCTGGATGGTCTCCTGGGCTAAAAGCTGTAATGAAACAGCTTGACTAGGGTCCAGAAGACCAAATGCATGTCAACAAGTGACAGCTGAAATGATTTGCACCAAATGTACAAGTCATATCACACATGATAGAAAAAAAATATTTACAAAAACAAAGCATACAACAATACCCGTGTCAGCGTAACGGGGAATGATTTAATAGATAAACACATTTCTAACAACAAACAACACAGAATACTCAAATTTATTTACAGAAAAGAAACATCAATAGTACATCTGTAATTCTGGAAGTAAACTACACGAAACAATACTATCAACACAATATAATAAAAGAAAACATGGCAGCTAATCATATACAGCAATATACAGTGATATATTGTACGACAGTATGAAATAATTGATATGTATGAATACATTAGTAATTCGGAAATATTTCACGCAATGTATTAAGCGCAGGTTTATATAAATGTTTATGCTTATTAAGAATATATGGGAGGTTATATTTCAATGACTGAAATTTATAGTCAGTGCGAAAGCGCGGTATAAGGCAGCCTCCTACATTACGAGTATTGATAGCGTGACTGTCGCGTTGTGCAGTACAGCGGTTAACTCGATAAATTGGTTAAATGAAGAAGAACATATGTAAAATGATCGCAGGATGCGAAACTCGCACATATATTGGATTTAATTATAATGTATTTGCGAAACTATGTCGATGTCGGTGACAAATAACCAGTGTTGGCAATGTGACGGACAGCTTTCTTCTGCAAAAGCAATATTCTGTTGATGTTACGTTGAGTTGTAGTAAGCCAAACCGGACTGCAGTAATTTATATGTGATTGAAATAGTGCTTGATATATCCTGACTTTTATTTGCGTAGGGAGAATTTCTCGACAATGCGACAGAGCTCCCGCAGTAAAAGAAAATGTATTGCATAAAAAACTTACGTGAGAGTCCCAACTGAGATGAAAATGTTACACCGATAATTTTATGTTCTTCTACAATATCTATTTTTTGGTCTGCACAAACAATATCTTGTTTAACGTTCAGAACATTATTTATAGCTTTAAATATTACTACCTTTATTTTCTTAGGCTTAATTTTAAGTTTATTTGATAGTGACCATGATGTAATATTACAAAAGAAACGATTACAACTTTCTACCAACGCATTTGTATCTGCGCCGGAAAACAAGACCGTGGCATCATCAGCATATACTATAAATTTTACCGACTTGTTGATATTAACAATATCATTTAAAAAAAAAAACATTGAAAAGAGGGGCCCTACTACACTGCCTTGCGGGACACCTCTACTGACAGGCAATGAAGATGAGTGATGGTTACCTAAACACACACATTGTGATCGCTCTGCTAAATATGATTTTATTAGAGCCAGGCGAGTGCCTCGAACACCATAGATTTCTAACTTAATAAGTAGCGTGCTATGGTCAATGGAATCGAAAGCCTTGGTGAAATCAGTGAACAAACCTAATGTAAATAGCCTGTTCTCGATGTTCACTAAAATCATTTCTTTTAGCCTTAACAAAGCTAACTCCGTAGACCTTCATTTACGGAAACCAAACTGAGCGTCGCTTATAATATCACTTCTGCACAAGAACTACCGAGACGGAAAGTCGTAGCAATCCCATATGTGCATCAGATTTCGCACCTCCTAAAGAAAATCGGCGAGAACTCAGAGGTGCCGGTTCTTCTTTCCGCTCCCAGTAAACTGTTGAAATTATGTAAGCTTACCTGTCCTGAGAATAAGAAAGAAGGCTGCAATATTCAGCATAGGAAACTGATCGCTGAGTGTACTAAACGCGTGGTATATTATATAGCCCTTTCATGAGGTGGGGCATACGTGGGACAAACAGGAAGATGTCTGAACGAGCGCCTGCTTGTGCACCGTCAAAAAACAGAAAAAGGTAAAGATGGATTTTTGGCGCACCATTGTTCTGACTACGGCTGCACTCCTATCTTTGGTGATACTACTGTTATCGCTAAAACGCCAAAAGAACAAAAAAGGCTGATTACTGAAGCTGCGGCAATTGATGAAACAAGGCAATCAGTAAACCTTCAAAAGTGCTACCCCCAAGGAGCTATCATTCTTGCGAGGAGCGAATTGTCATGCCCGCATTTTTTAACACTGGGTGACATAAATGATTACGTGTTATCATTGTCAAAGGAAGTTTTCGACAGCATGCACTCGCGCATGTGCAATTTTGTATGTATATATATGCATGCGTTTTCAATCGAAATAAAATTCAGCTGTAAGTCAGCGCTTGCCTTCGTGGTAGACGAACAGCGCTAAACAAGGAACGAGAAGAGGACACAAACACGGCGCTGGACTAACAATGTTTATTGCAAAAACAATGCAATATATAGGACACAGGTATCTGCGCAGAAACACGAAACATAAACCAAAGTCACATACATGTGATAAAGGCCAAACGGCGAACATTATCAAAAACCTGTCGTATCGGTGGACCCCAGATAATCTAATTTCACAGCCATGAGGGTACCTTAACACAAGAGACATCGTGCTGTTCATTGTGAAAGGCTTCGCTTATCTCGCGTTCGCGCTGGTCTTTGTAGCGCCCCATGACCACACACTTATCAAGAATGACTGACAACCACAATTTTTACAGTGGTCAGCCAGGTGGCTGGGGACAGAGCCTTTCAGAGAGTAAGCGTGCTCCCTCAGTCGATCATTTATGCATCGGCCTGTTTGGCCGATGTAACAGCGCCCACAAGTGTCTTCGTGTGTCTCTTCTTCGTCCATGTTTCAGAGTGCTCTGTAAGTTAGAATGAATCTTCACCAAATAGCCCGGTCAAAAACCTTGCTGCTGCCCTTTTTGACGGGTCCACAGGGTGAGGTGCGAAACATAATTGGCTGACGCCAGTTATCAGACCATTCCCGCCGGTTCCTGAGCGTTATCGTTTGCTTAAAGTGTCGAAGCTCACGCAGCAAGACTGAAGCCCTGCCGCACACATTTTACCAATGATTTGTAAACAAATCATCGGGACGGTGTTTGTGCTATCGGATGTGATGATACGGGAAAGCTGCCGCAGTGTGGTTCTACTGAAGAAGATGATGAAGACGATGTGATACCGATTGCTAGACAGTCGCCTTCATGATTGCCTTTAGTTGTGTATCAATACATTGCAGACAGTCTTGCACCTAAGCTATACATTACAATAATAATACATTACAATGAATTACAATACGAAACTATACATTATAACACTATACATTACAATACTGTGCTAATTTTGCAGCACCGAGTTTTCATCCTGAAGAGGCGCAGTGATATGCACTAAAGTTTCCGAATAGATATTGTTAGATCGTACATTGTGCCTTGCTCCTTTAGATATGTAAGATACTTCTTGACATCGCAGGAATACCTTGCAGTAAAAGCAACTCTACAAAACAGAACTAATTAACGG
This sequence comes from Rhipicephalus sanguineus, assembly GCF_013339695.2. Taxonomy (NCBI): domain Eukaryota; kingdom Metazoa; phylum Arthropoda; class Arachnida; order Ixodida; family Ixodidae; genus Rhipicephalus; species Rhipicephalus sanguineus. The sequence goes on along the minus strand of NC_051180.1, from coordinate 168,515,878 downwards.
GGTCTTGTGACCGATGAAATGGTGTTCTTGTATTGTTACACACTGTCACAACTATCATTAGGTAGGTGGCACTGCGTGACGCAGTCGAACCCTGCCATTAGGTAATAGTTGTTTTCCTTCCAGATGTCGGAGAGGACAGGTGATTCATTCATCGTGGCGAAATCGCGCACGTCGATATCTTTACGTGTATCCACTGGGCGAGGATGTGAGTATAGTTTAGAAGGTGAGGTGACTGATTTAGTTTCCCGAAGTACTTACTGTAGTGGCGCCAAAGAAGAGGATAGGACGACATAAAAGTCAGGACAACCACTTAGTTTCAACACACACACACACACACACACACACACACACACACACACGCACACGCACACGCACACGCGCACACACACACACACACACACACACACACACACACACACACACACACACACAGCTCACCACCTTCCGTCGTGCGACAGAGCGGGACAAGAGAAGATGATGTGCTCTACCGTTTTCGCGCCGCGACGTCTGCTGCACGCAAGTGATCAGTGGCGTCGCGTGGAGTGCTGCCGTGCCGCAGGCCAGGATAGGCTGTAGGTAGGCTGAGGAGTCAGTGCTATCGCCTCTCGAGGCCAGGTTACGGGAGAAATGGCGGATGGTTGTGCTTGCCACACGCTGTTCACGCTGTTCGGGGGCGTCGATAGGTGCATGTGCCGCAGTAGCTGCGTGGTATAGTCCGAATAGCCACCGCCGTATTGAGGTCGTTAAGACGTTCTACTTGCCGTTGGAGGTAATCGATAATGATTTCGGCTTTTTATAAATACATGTGCAGTTATGCGCATTTGACGCATAAGCGTGATTTGCAAGGGTCCCTTTGTTTCCAGTAACTTAGAGCGCACCTTGTCGTTAATTATGACGGATTCCTGTCAACGAGTGGGCGTAGACGGAGCTCAATCCACTAGCTTCGGAGCACGCTTTTATTGCGATAGCAATTATATGGACAGTCTCGGCTGGATTTTGCCGTCGCCGTCGCCGTCGCCGCCGTCATGCACCATATATGTATAAGTATGTATATATATATAAAGGCCCCAAAGAAAAATAACTCAGAAAAATGCTTCCGAAGCGCGGAATCGAACCAGTGACTTCTTGCTCCTCAGCGAGCGGCGCTATCCACTACGCCACGAAACGCAGATCCTCCACGTAGCTAACGGCGAGCGTTATATACACACCATTTAGCGCTGGACGGACTCAGAGACAGAAGGCGATAATAAGCGTTTCTTCATTACCAGCGAGGTGGCGCTAGGAGCTCGACGGGCGCATTTAAAAGTCGTCGGCGAGCTCGCTCGCTTCTTCTTATATTTGCGCATGGGAGAAGCTTGCCCTTCCGCTGTCTGCTCGCGCGGTTTTCTCGTGGCGCGGGGTAGAGGAATGTTTCACGCTTTCACCGTGATGTCCGCGCTCATGTTACGGCGCGTACGAATGTCACTCGAGCTCAGGGACGCCGCTAAACGAACAAACAGAAGATGAGCACGAACTATCAAGTGTCACAGCTCGACACTTGAAGCACGCTAGTTTCCTTCGCTCCTTCGGCCGCCTTTGCAACAGAAGCGCTGTTCAAACTGAGAGTATCCATTGGCGAGCCTCACTTCGTATAGCATTAGTTCCTTGCTATCGCATTCATTGCTTCGCCCTTGCGGCGAAACTGTGACTTTTTTTTTGTTAGGCTCATCATGCAGGTGGAACGACAACAATCTCAGTGACGTCCTCAGAGGAAATATTTTTCCGCGATCACTGCTACGAAGGTATCCGAGGTGGCATAGTGAGGCAGCCACTGCGGCATCAAGTTATTTGGACAATTGAGCCAAGCTATCGTTTATACCTGAAAGTGCAAGGTAGGCGAGGCTACTGACGTCGAATGCGCTAGCATATTCTTGTTCTTAACAAGTCTATAAACAGCGCGACCCCGGACGGCTAAGTCCTCTGACCCGCTAACTTCTTCTTCCTGTTCCTCGTCAATGAGCCGTACCAGCTACGGAAGACTAGTAAAGAAGCGAGAGCTTTTACCATTGCCTTTAATAGGTTAGCAATCACGAACAATTTTAAACTGCATAACATGTAGACGCAAGGTGAAATACATGCGAAATGATGAGGTAGTACAATAAAAAATGTGGGCAGCTTCTGCTAATTGTGCAAGACTCGACTAAAAGCGGAGCTTGTGGCCGACCTAAAGTGAAACTTCGGTGATACGGTCACGGCTCATACGAATTTCGGTTTGATTTGGTCCCGGCCAAGGCCCATGACCTGCAATGTATTAGAGTATGGTCGTTGCGAACAGATTTTCACCGCGCAACGTTTGATACGAACGTACGCTACCGCGCAGGTACGAAGAGGTGCTGTCCGCACTGTCGCTGAAGACGCGCCAAGCAGGTGCGGGCGCAGAAACGCAAGCGCAGGCATGCGCGCCGCGCCGCCAATTCGTCAGAGTCACGGTGTAAGGAAAATACTTTTCTCGCACAGTGATCAGAATAAACTTTCAGTGACGCCTCGTAGCCTCCGAGCATGTGTGTGCGAATCTTGGTGGCCCTAATTAGCCTCCGTGTGTTTTCGCGTTTAGATTAAAATCCATGGCCTCCATGCAAGCGATGTCCTTGTGCATCAGACATCATATGAAAGGCGGACAAGGACCGAAAGGAGGATCTCGCGTAAGAACGTTCGGAAACATTTCGAGGGTCTCTCGAAAAACACCCCCACACCACCACGATAAGAAAATAAGAACAAAGAACCGCGGTTCCGAGATTTTCAGGCCTTCACTTATCGCGCCAAAGCGCTCCTTAAGTCACTTTCGCCGCACTACGCTGTTGTTAGCGGAAAAGCATACTGAGATTTGGAAGAAGCTTTTTGTCGCGGGTCACAACACACCTGGTTCAATAATTACACACGCGCGCACGTGCGGGCCGTATATTTACGAGTGCAGGTACGATCGTTCACGTCTAAAAACTTCAGTGGCAATCATTCAGAGTTGGTCGTGACTTAGCTGCCCCCCCCTGAAAAACAATAACTCGAAAATATACGCCAGCTTTCTTATCGCCAGCATGCTAATTTTCCATACTTTCTGGTGATACGAATTTCGGATGATACGAATACTTTTGGCGATCCAGCAAGATTCGTATAAGTGAAGTTTTTCTGTAGATTAATAGCAAGGTCTTAATTAGCACGATATTTATTAGCAAGGCTATAATTAACGAGACATTAATTAACATGGCCTTAATTATTACGTCTTTAATTAGCAAGGTCCTTTCTTTCTGTTCCTGTCAGTTTCTTTCTCTTGCTCTCTCTGTATATTTCTTTCTCGCTCTTACTCTTTCTTTCCTTTCTCTGTTCTGTGCTTCTCGTTTCTTTTCTTCAGAAGGCACACGCATCGAAGAAATGCCTACATTGCTTATCTATCGTGTCAATCTCAATGCATGTGCTGGCAACGGACTTACTAGGTGACACAAAAAAAAGTCACGGTTTCGCCTCAAGGGAGAAGCAATGAATGCGATAGCAAGAAATTGGAATCCCATGAAGAACGGCAAGCAGCTAGAAACGTGCTGCGCGCTGCTCACACACGAAGGACGCAGGAAAAGAAAACATAAAAGGCTTGTGCGAACTAACAACTGTCACAGCTCGACACTTGCAGCGCGCTCCTTAAACACAAAGAACGATGCACGAAAAGGACGCACAGGTATACATAGGACGAGCGTGAACTGTCACAGTTGTTACTTCAACTAACCCCTACTTTGGCTTTTCTAGCTAGCAGATCACTCAATTCGCAAACGCGGCCGCTGCAGCGAGCGAAGTGACTTTCGTGTGGTATATAGCTTCAACGCAAACATTGCCGTGAAAGCACTAGACGTACAAAACTCCCCATCAAGAGGTAATCGCGCGAGCACGGTCGACCACGCCGTGTATATCAAAGTAGCCTACATGTCGAAGGCGCACATCCCAACTCCGGTAAAACACTAGACAGTTTTACAATTGGGGACCGAATAAATTTGCGAGCCGCCAGGACGCATGCGCAGAACACAAGCCACTCTCGGACTTTTGCGCTCGAGTTGTCCCAAGACCCTGCAGCGCCTTCCTTTGGGCGGCAAACAACACCGCAAAGCGCGCGACCTCAAGAGAAGAAAATAAGGACGGCGCTTGGCAGTGGTACAGTGGTCAACTCTCATATCTATAACGACGGAGCGTCGTGCTCCGAACTGCACGAGCGACATCTACAGTTGAAAACGGGGCACCTCTGAGCATGCGCAGCCCCACTGATGCGCCTACCTTGCATTTTCGATCGTTGGTTATCACCTCGAATGCAACAACTGCTTTGGCCGTTGGAAGCGCTGTCAACAGTTTATCACAAAAAGAAAAAAAGAGAAAAAAAAGGAAACGAAGCGAAGTGAAGCGAACCGTTGTCAGCGCGCGATGAAATCTATGCTGCGTGTTGATTTGCCGTTCGCGGTCGCATTGTCCCAGCAGCAGATTTGCGTCCACTTATAAGTTTATCCATTGTCCGGCGCTTTGTCGGTATGATATGATACTGCGAACCGAGAATAAGTGCGCAGTATAAAACACGCCGATCCGGTGATTGCACTCTCTCTTTTTTTTAGGCGCTATACGGTTGACAGCGCTTCTGACGGCGAAATCAGTTGTCGCGGCCGCGGCGATAACAAGGACGGAAATTACATGGCGAGTGCATCATTGACACTGCGCATGCTCTGATGTGGCCCGTTTCAAGCTGTAGATGTCGGTCATGCAGTTCCGAGCACGACGCTCCGGCGTTGTAGACATGAGAGTTGACCACTATACGTGAAGCCACGGCTCGCGTTCCCTGCGGGCGTCCATTGCGGTCACTAAGATAAAGCTTCAATTGGCTCTAGTAGGTACATAGTCCTGAGGGTAAAATTACAGCGCAAACGTACTTCTTCATCCTTCTTACTTCTTCTTTACTTTTGTGTCCCTGCACCCATCTGAATATAATTTCCTGTCTTCGCGTATCTAATACACTATCATCCTTGTTACACGTTTTGGTTGAGAGCTATTGTTGTGTGCGCATCTGCGGTAAGTTTGCCTTGGGCTTATATATGCATTAGAGCATGAAAGGATAAAGCAGTTGTTAGTGAGCGTTTGTGTCGTACGTTTCTTTTCTTCGTGGGTTCCTTGTACGTTTGAGCTGTAATTTTTGCCTCAGGATTCTGGTCGCGGTGTAACATACATACTGTGATTCTGGTTCAGCCATGTTGTTTCTTCCCTCCTGTGGCATAAGTCTGCAAGATCCAAAGCGTTCCCACTAGCTGGCGCCACCACGAGCTACGGGAAGCTCTTCTTTTTCCCTGGCCGAGTGACCACGAGGGCCGTGGCGCTACAACATCAAAATGGAACTATCGTGGGTCGCTAGTGATACGACGCAAACGCAGTGCGGGCAACGATGCAGTATGGCTCGCGTGTCACATAATTTTTATTTCGCCACGTGTCCTGTCCGTTTCACCAAGGGCTCGTGCGTTTGTATTCTGCCGTAAGTATCGTGAAGAACGAATGAGGCATGGCGTAATTGTCTAAGGTAGCAAGATGCGGAGCGAGGGGGCGGAGGTTTGATTCCCCCGTCGAGCGCTTCGGAATTTTTTAAATGCGAAGCATTTCTTAGCGAACCTTTCGCACTTTGAGCATTTCTATATATCTCTCTATCTATCTATCCGCCTACGTCTGGGTGCTGTCATGATCGCTTCCTTAACATGGTGTGGACAAAAATTGACATGGGAGTGTAAGAGGATTTGACGAATGTGACTGTATGGTCATGACATGAATAACGCGAAAATCTTGTCGAGTACGACATCGGACCCTTTCCTCCAGACACGTGTGGCACATGCCCATTTACCCCGGGCCGCGGTGTACGGGTATGAGTTAAAGGTGATTGTCAGTTTATATCTAACCAGGAACGACGAGAACAAACATTGGTCATTTAAATGCGAGAGCATTAAGAAAAACCGAAATCGGCAGCGTTGAGCCGACGAATGGAAGAATAAAAATTAGGATCCGTGCAGGAATCGAACTCAAGCATTCTGCGTGGCAGGCAGCTATACTACCACACAGCCACGCCAGGTCTAGAAACTGCTTTGGTAAAATACCCAATGCAGGCGTAATGTCAGTGCAACGTCAATAGAGGTTGTGGTGCTCGGTATCTAATTTTACAACAAGGTGAAAAAACACTACATATATAGTACTACGATACAGGCGTCATAATGATCAACGTCTGTAGTTCCAGTGTTGGCTTCACTTTTATAGCAGTCTAATAAACATTACATGTGTGGTACTGTGGTTCAGCAAGCTATATTGAAGTACTGCTAGACTCCGGAAGAATACCTTAATGAAAGTTACGTATGATATTCACATGATTGCACCATAAAGTGCACTTAGTGTCGATAATACTGACGTATGTATGGTAACGTGAGAGCTGACGTTACGTTGCGCTATAGGTTACCCTTTAAATGCTAGCGTTGTCGGCGTGCCTGTAAAGCCCACGATGTGCACACAGCTACTACACTTACAAAAACACGTCGATCCAACTTGTGACGCTAGCTCAAAGCCATAAAATACAGCATAGAAGTACTCGCTGACTGCTTCGCATGAAACCGATTCCCACAATGCGTGGAATCTGCCGATTGTTTCTTCTGAATAATTTTTATTTGTGGTTTTTATTTCTATATACATACATATACATATCCGGGACATGACAGCGAGAATGTCCATATACGCCGACAATTGCTATCGGAATGAAATGTACTATAACTAACCTCATTTCTCGAATGACGTGGCCAAGGGCAAACTGTCTTTATTCATAATTCTCAGCTGAAGAAGAGGATGAGAAGAGCGCGTGCCAGCCGAGTTATTGCGCTGCACGCGCTAGGCGCACCTTTGTTTTCTGGTCACGTGAAACAGCCGAACGAAAAGCTTTAACAGCTCCTAAGAAAGTGGTCAATAACAAACTAGTGCTCACTAAGAAAGAACAATTACGCAAATCCTGTAAACTTAGAATGGTCATATTTTTCTGTGTTTAATAAAAGCTGTAAAATGAAAAAAATGCCCCCTCCCCCTCCCCGAAGGGAATCTTGAGGAAATGAGAATGCATTTCTTGCGCCGAGAGTACACCGCGTAGTAATTTTAATGGCGTAAATTAATGACGAGACGATGATTTGCACCGTAACCATTTATTTACACATTCATCAGCACCTGTTTGTGTTGTCATTGTACCTGACGGCCATAATCTCAGCCCTGTGGTCGCCGTTGGCGTTTCACAGCGGCGTCTCGAGCACACATTTCCGGATGTTCTTGAGAGGCGCCCAGCCAGCGAACGGTCGAGAGTGAGGCGCGAGCGGACGGGAGAGTGGGGTGCAGCGAGGAGAGAGAGCGAACGGCGAGAGAAGGAGCGGCGAAGCACTGCACCTACCCTCTCCTACACTCTCTCGCACCACATGCTCCCGTTGCTAGGGGCGAGGATAAGCGCGCGCGCCCGCAGCCGTTGCTATGGGAGAGGGAATATAATACAGAATATAATAATAATATCTTGTGCTTAACGTCCCAAAACCACGATATGATTATGAGAGACGCCTTAGTGGAGGGCTCCGGAAATTTCGACCACCTGGGGTTCTTCAACGTGCACCTGAAGCTAAGTACACGGGCCTCAAACATTACCGCCTCCATCAAAAATGCAGCCGCCGCTGCCGAGATTCGATCCCACGACCTTCGTGTCAGCAGTTGAGCGCCATAACCACTAGATCAACGTGGCGGGGCAGGTTCCTACTGAAGGCTTGCAAGTACTGGACATAGAACATCTAGTACCTGTTATACGGACTAACAATGATTGAAGCTCTGTGATGTTCGTGTTAGTACGAGCAGGTGGAGTGAATATTCTAAAGGTTTTCACATTTAAGCTTGAGCACACATGATAACAGAAGTATCCCGTGCCTATACCCCCTCCCCCCATGGCATTCTTTGTCTTGTTGTCCTATATGCATCTGCCTGTTGCGCGTGCCAAGAAAGTGAACCCACAGCACGTACAAGACGTTCCCAATGGACATTTGGGTCTCCTTCTTGAGTAAAACAGCATTGAACTTATTTATCCACCAGTATACTTCCTTCAGCCCGTCATATTGTGCATCTGTATATTGCATCTTCGACATCAACTGACATATAAATTACAGGGCTGCCTAGTTGAATGGCTTCTGGGGTGAAATGTTTAAGCCTACATCACTGCTAGAGATAACGGCGGACTTTTTTTGAAGTCCATCAAAGAATGAATCACTCACTAGTCTCAAAATAGAGCGTACAGTCTGCAGAAAAGACGTTACGCAGTTCTACCAAGTATTCCTGTCTTCCACAAGAGCTGTAGGAATGGCGCACGTTCATTCTGCGCTCTGATGCCAAACAAGTGGTTCAAACGCAGCGATTAGCTCCCTTTGACGCATTTGGCTAACTTCTGTAATCCTGACGTTTCACGTTATTTCGCCGTATATAGACGTCAGACTCTGCCCAGGCGGCGCTGCGAAAAACACCGCCACTAGCGCCCTCCTCGCAGCCCTGGTGCTAACTGGGTAGTACAAAGAGAGCCGTCCGCAAGCGAATGTGCATAGGCCACATAGAACCCGCCCTCTTTACTTGGTGTCGAGGCGCGGTCTCCTGAAAATCAAGGACCGGGAAAGTTTCTTCCGCCAATCCACGCTTCAGAAACAAAGGAAGCTGATCAAAGCGAACTGCGAGTAGAATGCAAAATAAGTTTTATTTATTCTGACACGCTGCAATTCGCAAGTACAAGCGAGCATCGCACGACATCGAGTTCGAGGCAAGCCCTCCGACATCCGTCTTCTAGCGCCTAAATGCGTTAAAATTGGGTATATACGTAATGCCAAAGCGATGAAGTACATACACGATCAATTTACTTAGCTAAGTACCTTGCGATCAGTGGTACAAAACACGCTTTATCAGGGACGAATGGCCCCGGTGATTTTCGCCTTTTCAGTTGCATTCTTCCTTAATTCACCTATCGCTTCCTGTGCACTAAACTGTTTTATTACGCATCTAAAATGATCTCCTGATGGTCGTCTTTCATTTGTATATACTGCAAATGGGGATACGTGCGTGTCCACTTTCGCGGGGTACAACCAAAGGCAAAGCCGTGGCCTCCGAGATAGCTACGGCAACCGCGGAGGAAACGGGCAAAAGAAACCTGAAAAAGGTCACGACCAACATTGTGCGATTTACTTGTATGGCGCACGTCTTAGCTAGTTAGAAACAGAACCCTGAGCCTTCAAAATGTACGTCCGGGATGCTGTGTGGTGACGATCAACTCCGATTAGAGGTTGTCGAGGTGTGCGTATCACGCGTCTTCAGTCTGCCTCTAGCTGCTCACTTCGTGTTACATGGCACTCACCACGGTCAGAGCCTCTGCTGAGCTTCATAGTCAAGGTTACCACGGTTCTCCATCAAGGCTACGCGAAACAGCCGCAGAGCCACATTATCACACTTTCTCATGCGACCGGCTGTGGCGAACTTTGCTTACCCAACACGCTCGCAACGGCCCGTATCCATCACTCTCACCTTTCTTCTTCGTACGACAACTATGAAAATTGGTAAAACTGAACTTTGTTATTCAGTCTTTTACGTCCGTGGCAATCCACAACGCAAAAGTAGCGTCGATTGCGGCGTTTCTTCGTAGCGTGCGGAGCCGTCTCGTCTGCTATTGTTTTCGCCGTCGTTCTGGCGAGTGATCCAACAAGCACTTCACGACGGCTCGGTGGCGCGTCCGACTAGCGGAGAGATATTCTCAGCTCTCGTTCTCAGTGTTAAATGCGCAAACACATGCGATATTAAGCTCAATCGTTGTTTCGCAGTCGCTAGTTGCACCTGGTCCCACAGCAAACTGTGCGAGGGAGTCGGTCTTTCTGCTACCCAATACTTCTCCGACAGGTGGCGCCACGCGTCTTGAAAACTCCAGAGTCTGACGTCTATAGACAGAGTGCATTCAGCATAGAATGAACGGCATCTTATTTTATTCAAAGTGTTTTCAATGGTTCCGGTGACTTCTTCTTCACAGCTGCCTCCGTCCAAGACAATGCCAGTTTTCTGCTACACGGGAATCCTCAGGTAGTGCTGCCTAAGCTTGTGAGAGGCGTACTTCCCACGTCGAAGCACCCGATCACTGCCTTACGTCCCTTACGCCAACTTAATTACGGCTGGGCCCTCAGCGGGATACGTTCTCACTCTCCTGATGCAGAGCTCTAACTTGGACTTCATGTGCAGGAATGAGATCTATCGATTTCGTGCTAGACTTGCCCGAAAAATTGAGTCTTCTTGCGGTACGCTCTTGACATGCAAATGCAAATTGTTTTCTCGGAGTGTCAGTTCTTTGTCCTCGGAATTGCGATTAGGATCATTCTTGAATTATGCGACCTTCGTTCAGCGCAAAAAAAGCGACGGATATCATGAAGCAACACAGAAACGGCATGGACTGGCGCTCATCCTTCTGCAGCCTCCTTCATCTTAGTCGGTAGGCTGCATAGCTAACTGCGCGCTTCATTACGTGCCCACATATGTGTAAGCGATGCGGAAAAGTAACCATGCGTATCGGTAGTTGGTTCTTGCGGCCAGCGTTTAGGGCAGGTTATCGTAATGTTGCACTGAAGAGGAACCCACACAGACACACACGACTAGAGGTTTCCGACTGCAGTGCCTTGCAGTAAATTATTTCAGTAGAGTCATTCTTAAAAAAAAACTAAAGAAAGAGAACGATATGAGGACATCACTGGCCGGGTCCTTGGTTCAGTGTCTGCATGAAGACTCTGGTTCGGGTACCTACCTTCAGCGAGCCCTCTTGTATGCCTTCGTGTTTTCTTCGCTCTTCGTGGGTCTGTTCTTGTCACGACCTTCCCGCCCAACATAGCTTCCTTCCTTTCTTAGTTCTCGGCGACCCATTGTGTATACCGTAGAGTCACTGACTGCTTCCGGGTCATCGCTTTCTTGCGTAGGGCGGAATGCAGAATTTACGCATTATAATTCACTTGCCCGCCCTTTTTCTCTCCTGCATTTCCCTTTCTCATCACTGACACAGAGTTTAACAATGTATTTTTTTACGCGGATATAAAGCGTTGACAAGAGCGAGCAGTGCCCCTCATATTGTGGGCTTTACTGTTCTGTTAGACTGCCGAATCACCATCTGCATCGAAACGTTGGCGCGGTTCGTGTCTTTATTTAACGGGTGGCTCTGTGGTTTTCATCGTCGTGCGCACTCTTATCCTAGTGGATTTCATGCAAGCGCTGCTCCGTCGCATCCACCCGTAAATAGAACGCCAACCATAACATATACTGCGTCACAGAACGCGAAAAAGAAACGAACTACCGCTCTAAGCATCCGATGAAAATTATTCTGTAATAACCAACGTTTCTTTTTCGTAATATTCTTTTAGCGCCCAATAATGCGAAGCGCAACACAGTGCAGGGAGAGAATGACAGACGCCGACAACGGCCCTGAGGAAATTAAATCGCTGTAGGTGGCTTATCCTCTTTTATACTACTGAGCCATAAATCGCCGGAAATGTGTAGACCGCACACGCTTTTTCAATTTTCTAGTACACAGCCTCAGCCGGGCGGCGACAGTTGTTCGTGTCGGTTGCGAATGCATAACAACCCAGCTCTCGTGTAGAGCACTTGCCTGTGGCGCGAAACAGTGCCCGCAGTTTCGAATTCTCGGAACGGCCGAAAGAAATGTGGTGTCCGCCGGCATAATCAACACACTGCGGAATTCATTAGACCTCAGCGGCCGACGCAGAATCATGTTGTTTATTTAGGGCGCTATGTCCTAGCGACATAAGGCTATGGCGGAGAGGTTGACCTCTCGTGACCCCATGATAGTGCTTTAACAGCTGGAAGTTGGCAAATAATAATATAAAAATACCTTATAGAAAGGTACCAAGGGCTCTAGTTTAATAGACATGCTAATTAGATTTAAGCTGTGTCAAGAAAAGGTTTAGTTAGACCGGTGAATAGTTCATTAAAACCTAATTAAATGGGCCACTTATACCCTGAAAATACAGAACAGTGCCTATAGGTTCGCCTTAAGTAAACATAGGAAAGTGACGTTTGGGGGGGAACGTACTACGTATTACCAAAGTGTTGTGCTAGGAAACATACTTACCATGTGGCTCATTAGACTGTGCAACGGCTGTAGCTTGGCTGCAAATAGAGCGAAGAGTACGCGGTTCGGGGAGCAGGTACATGTAGGATAGTAGACTATACAGCAGTAGACTAAGCGGCGTTCGCGTGAGTAGGCTTACTGATGTCTAGGGGAGCGAAAGCCATACCAAAGTTACTGAAAGCATGACTCGCATATACCGGGTGTCCCAGCTATCTTTAGCCAAGGGTTAAAAAATACAATATTAGAGGCAGGCGAGTGAAATCACTTGCAAATTACTGACAGTCACCTTGCGCACTACAGACAATTTTTTGTTTGCTAATTAACTAATTCGTTAATTATGATTATTTAATTAAATTGCTAAATATTGACTGTAGGCAAGAAATGCGGCTTGCAAAGTTCGAGAGCGTCTTCAGAAACCCCAATTCTATTATTTGCGATAAAGAAAGTCTCATGTATACCATTTTTCCAAGCTGCAAAGAAAGCCCGCAAAATACAAAAAGAACCACGTGACTAGCGCGTTCGCGCGTTTCGAGAATGCTGCCCTCAGCCGTGGTTCGAGCGAACAAAACCAGTTGTGGCCGCGACTCGCCGGCTCCGTTGCAGCGATAGGCCGATAAGTCGACGGTGGTTCTTTTGGCCCGCGTCAGCCAGTTGGCGCTCGTGACGGTGCAAGTTGTAGCGAGTGCGGGCCAAGAAACCACCGTCAACTTATCGGCCTACCGCCGCAACGGAGCCGCCGTGTCGCGGCCGCAGCTGATTTCGTTCGCTCAAACCATGGCTGAGGGCAGCATTCTCGCGGCGGGCGAATGTGCTAGTCACGTGGTTCATTTTGTATTTCGCGGGCTTTCTTTGCAGCTTGGAAAAAATTGTATACGTGAAACTTTCTTTATCGCAAATAATGGAATTGGGGCTTCTGAAGACGCTCTCGAACTTTGCAAGACGCATTTATTGCCTACAGTGAATATTTAGCAATTTAATTAAATTATCCTAATTAACAAATTAGTTAATTACCAAACAAAAAATTGTCTGTAGTGCGCAAGTTGACTGTCAGTAATTTGCAAGTGATTCCACTCGCCTGCTTCTAATATTGTATTTTTAAACCCTTGGCTAAAGATAGCTGGGACACCCTGTATATCATGACAATGAAAGGAAATTAGGTGAGTAGTGAGTTAACTAGTGAAAGTTAAATGAAGTTAAAAGGGGAAAAGTTAACTTGCAAAAGTGAACATTCCTACTAAGAACCAGATCACTCGTTACTCTTTTCGGTGAGTCCTCACTTGTAAGTTGCAACACATATAGCTATCTTTAAAGGTTAATGAAAAGCAGCAGATAATGAAGCTGAGGAATATAGGGGACGTTAACGGTACTGTTTTAAGTGTGTTATAGTAATTGTGATATTGATGTGAAGAAGGTAAAGTGGGCGAAAAGTCAACTTGCCTCCAGCCGGGACCGAAGCTGCAACCTTCGGATTATGCACCGCGGCCGCAGCCGCTGCGCCGGCCGCGGTGCCTGTTGATTGCTATCGGCACTACTCGCTTGCAATTGTGATACCTCTGAAACGTCGGGGAGACCTATCTGTTTGTATGACACATGCTTTGCTGCGGTCGGTCTTCGGTATTGAAGCGTTCGTCGCGAGGGAAGGAAATGGTAGCTACTGCCTCGCTGAAGGCTCTCACAGCAGGATCGCCGGTCGCGACACGTCGTCGCATATGTTTCCTAGACATGACAAGTGGCGTAGGTTTTGGATACGTATTCCTCAGTCATCACGCCAAACGTGGACACACTTAAAAATTGACTTCCTTTACTAGCTCGGAATACTTCGTCGCTTCACATAACTGCGTCTGAAAAAAAAAAAGATCAGCAAAAAGATGGGACGGTGGCGTTCTCTAGCTATAATGCGGGCAAGCGATGCTTGCTTTCGAATTTTCCGTGCTCTCCATTGAGGCGAAGCCAACTGATTTCGACTAACTCAACCTGTAATTGGCTTGTGGTATGTGACAGTAGCTACCGTATGCACAGAGCTACGAAACGGCTGAGAAATTCCACACATGCGGTGCCTCTTCACGCAAAAAACGAACTGCGCGGCGGTCGAACGCCGACCACATAGGTAAACACAAAGCGATGAATTACGTTGCCTCGTTTCAGCTATAATGACTGCCTTTCTGCCTCACCGAAGCTGATGAAACAGCACATTTCACATCCCCTGTAACATTATTTGTCTACTGCTGCCGCTGCACGTTGGACTACGCTGCTGGCCCGGACTGCCTGACTGGCACGTCTTGGGCCTCCTGCTCCTCTTCATCGCTTGGCACAGGAGGCTCGTAGCCGTAATTTCTTGGCAAGTTGAAATGGCGCGCGTCATCAGATATGAATTCACCGCTGGCAGAGGGACCACAGCATGAATGCATACTGTGCAGCGACGTGACGGCGTGCGCTCCTTGAAAGTCGGCGGCCGGCTGTCGAATAAGGGAGTCCTGACTGCTGCTAGCGCTTGTTGGTTGGTTGAACTAGAGGACTAGGTTGAACCCCATACTTCCCAACAGTCAATCTTACGCGGTAACATGAATAACGGACTCAAACAGCACCCAGGAGCGAAACTTGAGGCTAAATAGCGTTCATATAAGCGCCAAGTTTGAAAATAAGAATTTATAGGCATTTGTAAGCACTTAGACACGAACGCCAAACATAGGCATTTATAGGCACTATAAAAATACTATAAAAACCCTTCTTAACATCTAATTCATGCTCATATATCAAAATGACGCGATAGGAGCGGAAGGAACAAAATAGGCATTTGCCTAAAATCCCGTCTCTAATAATTGCGTTGTGTTTGTGCGTTGCCTTCCGTTAGAGCCGAGTGAACGAGTGGCGCCGACGTTGACGTTACAACTCATCTGAACGGTAGCGAAGCGAGAATGACGGAAGCCGACCGAGCGCACGCGCGTATATACGCACGAAATGGGGGAGGGGGAGGAGAGAGTAGGTTACAGTTAAAAAGACAGGGCGTGCAAACACGGACACAAGAAAGAAGTCAGGACACCACAAACGCCGACTAACAACTGAATAGATGCACAACGGCGGAAAAGAACGAAGGCACGAAAATTTATCTGCGCATGCCCATGCGATAGGCGAACCTATCAATCCGGCACGCGTGGGGGCCTACGCGAAAGATAACTATTAACGCATTTGATTTCCTCTTTATGCAAGTTAATCGACGGTTGGCTCACGCATGCGCTACCACTATTCTCGATATGCCATGCCTCAATCATCACACGCGTTTCTTCATTCCTATGTCGGTGTGATGCAGGTTCTTCTTATTGTTGCTAATAGCTCTCTGTGGCTGAGCCTCCGAGAGTTTTAATAAGGACAAGGCCGTTTGTTTAACAGAAACCACACAAAACATTTAATAAACAAATAAAGCGTAACAACTATCTATCTACACAAAATTAAACATTTTACAAAAAGAGTCAATGCACACAATAAAACACTCCTAACGACAAGCTCATCATCAACGACAAGCTAAATGAAAGTTCAGAGACTCAAACTAAGCTTTACAGTTCATCGTGGACGAGCGGCGGAGCAGCGGAATAACTGGTGGTCAGTCTCACCTTGTCGTTTATGCTGGCTGACCTTTGAGAAACCGGAACGCTGTGGCTGCCGCTTGTGGAGTGGACGCGGGCTGGCTGGCTGTGACGTGGAAAAGGTGGCTACTGGGCGACCCCTTGAGATGCCCGGAGGAGCAGGCCCAGGCACTGGGGTGCACAGCTCGGGCCCGTAGCCCAACTGCTGCTGCTTGCCGGTCGGACTCGATCTCCGCAGGCCTTGAGGTAGTGTTCGAGTACCATGGTTAAGGTCTCGTCACACAGGAGCGAGGCGGCAGGATGCTCCGGCCGGTTGAAGCCCTGGAGGCTCGGGTCCGCAACCCGACTGCCTGTCTTCAGCGCCCGGTCCGGTGACAACCTTCTCTTCGCCACGTATCCTCGAACTCCCCCGGAACCCTCAGAGGCCAGGCTTTTTCTGCCCTCGGGCACACTTGTCCACTCCTCATTGGAGATTGCTGGATCTCGGTGTTGGCAAGTGATTGGCCACTGAAATGATCCGTGTTGTTTTCTTATTGGGCTACTTGCACGTCAAACGTTTGCGCCACGTGCTCTCGTGCTGGACGTTGTTTCGACGTCGTCGTCTTCGTTGTCGTCTTTCATGTGGCCACCGTTTTCGCGTGCTGTTCTTTTCATGTTGCGCCCTTTTGAAAGGCGCACACTTCGAACGCGCACCACACATCACAGTCGGTACCTGAATGAAGGTAGCGCTTGCGTGAGCTAACCGTCGATTAACTTGCATAAAGATGAAATCGACCCCACGCCCTTGATCTGATGTGGGGTCCGGGCAGGTAAGTGTGGTCGAGTGTCATTTCGTACTCTGTAACACGTGGCAGAAAAAAATGGCACTTGGCAGTGGCGTAGCCCCCCTGGCTACGCCACTGCTTTCATCTGATTCATGCCATACCGCTACCAAAATCTCGTACGTGCTTTACGTGAATGGTACCAACGTTTGTATTTTTCGTTGTCATTTTCAGCAACTGACATTACGTTTTACCGAACGCGGGACAATTACTGAGCACGAATCAACTAAGGAACATTTTAATTGGGTATTGAAGGACCACTTACACAATTTTGAGGCATCCCGAAAGGGACATTTTTCGTTTCCATGCTGTGCATTATCAACACTGTCCACCCGCCGGAGCCCGACAACACGTAGGAAATATTTTACTTCGAATTTAAAGTTTTCTTCACCCGGCATCTGCAAGCCAGCCCCATCGCAATGGACATTATCAGAACTCAACACAGTTCAGTGAGTTTGCGAAATCTGCGTCCTGCATGCAGCCTAAATAGCAGAAATCGCTGTCGGAGCCTCTGGACGACAATTCTCTGGTCGTTGTTAACGTGAAGCACGTGCGACTGACAGCAAACTGACAGGTGTTCCAGTGTGTCGCAAGTTGCAGTCTTCCCGTGACATCATACTTGTGTTGACACGTCACCGCGAAGCCGCCCCCTTGATACCGAAACCGAAATTGCTGTTTCAAGGTAGCGGCAATAAAAATATGTTCAATGCATTTTTTTAGAGCAACAACCTGAAAATATTTCAAATTCGTGTCAGTACTCCTTTAAGGAAGAAAAGAAGATGACTATTAAGGGCTCATTTTTGTTTGTTATGCACAATATTAATGAGAACAAACAATCGATAATGCCAAGGAATGTATAGGGGATGTTAATTGTAGTAATTAGGATATAAACGTAAAGAAAGTAAAGTGGACGAAAAGATAACTTGCCACCGACAGGGACCGAACCTGCAACCTTCGAATGACACTTCCGATGCTTTACTACTGAGTTACGTCGGCGGTCATCCTCCCGTCCACGTTATGGGGTATATATGTGCATTTAAACCTAGGAGTGTTAGCGGGGAACACTTTTTCTGCCTGTTGCCGTCAGCAGCACGTGATCTTTTTGCGAGCAGGCAGCTGACCAATAATCGTAGGTAGCGAGGGATAGTAGTAGCGAGGTAGTATGCGAGAGATTATTGGTCAGCTGCCTGCTCGCAAAAAGATCATGTGCTATGTGACGCCAAGAGGCAGAAAAAGAGTGTTCCACAATTGCCGCCATGGCTTCGATTGGCGCTAAGACTCCTAGGTTTAAATGCACATATATACGCCATAAAGTGGACGGGAGGATGATCGGCACCGTAGCTCAGTGGTAGAGCATCGGACGCGTTATTCGAAGGTGTCTGGTTCGGCCCCTGCCGGTGGCAAGTTATCTTTTCGTCCACTTAAATTTCCTTACGTTTATATCCTAATTACTACAAGTAACATTACCTATACTTTTCTTGGAATTATTGTCTGTCAGCTCTCATTAATACTCCTTTAAGGGGCACTTACTCGGCATTCCGAAGGCGATTGTATTCCGCCATACAATTTCCTTGTATACAGAGACTGTTGTGCGCGAGTGGGAAGCTCAGTAAATGCTCGAATATTTCATTTTGACATTCAGGTCACTTTTCTCATTGCGCACCTACTGACACAGACACTAACGTGATGTCAGGCTACCGGATCAATTTTGGTGAATTTCACGCATCAGTATGGCTAGCTGAGATGACTCAAATACCGAAATATACAAAATGGCTGCTTGCGCGTCAACAAGCGAGTCGCGGACCGGTTGTGGAAACATCACGATATCATGCCCAACCACGTGACGAAAGTCTCGTACCGTGTCATTTGGTCAGAGGACAGTAGGAACTGAAAAGAGCTTAAAAAACAAGTTGCAATTATTTTTTTGGGGCGCCCTCACTCTTACCAATACATTTCCTAAGTCCTGGAGTGTGGGCCTCTCATATCACGCAAAAGAAAGTGAGCTAAAAATGCTCGTGCCAGGTCTTCACCAAAGAAGTGGTACTTACTGCAGGAAACATCCAAATATTTCATTTACGTTATAATAGGCAATGTGGTCAAACATTTTGTTCTGCTTCCGAAAAGTGAGCGATATCAGAATAAGGGCCACTTAGCTAGGTGCTTCTGCTCAGAGACATTGTTGTCCTCGAACACGTTACCGATGAAACACTGATGTTGCACGCAGCCCGAAGACGTGAATAAGGTGCTAGCGAAAATGACAAACTATGGCAAGAGCCGTCTCCTCTGATACATTACCATACGTATGAATGCTGTGGCTCGCTCTTTGATGGGGTTCAACTACAGAAAAAGCACTCATAATAAATTCAAAGAAGGGTACCCGTTATTTATCGCGCATCACATGGCTACATTTGCTGGGTTGCTGCAACAGACAAGACCTTTCGTAAAAGCAGAAGCGAGGACCATTCAGTTCAATAGATCTCAATTACTCACTGCCCTTTTCACGTTTAGTCAGTTACAAGTAAAGAATTAAAAAAATAAGGAGGGCTATATGAGCCTCGGCGTGTTGCGACGCTATCCCGTGTTTTAGTAGCCTTTTTCGAAGGGCAGTTCGATTCCCCAGTCCTTTTTCGCGCGATTTTGTTATGCTCTAAAACTCAGCGCAAGCACCGGTACAGAAGTGCCGCCACACTGTGGCAACAACCCTCTGCAAAAACGAACCTATAATGGGCTACCAATGGGGAGAAGGCTTATTATTGCGTTCGTATCTAGGAACTTGCATTGTTCGGCTTGCAACTCGTAATGTATCGCGAAAGCCTCGTTGTGTGAGATTCACAGCTGCCATGCTGCCCTTCTCAGTACATTGACAGCGAAAATAAGATATTCTAGTGACGCTTTGGAACTCTCAAGCGTGTCGTCCTCTCCAGCCTCTTCTAGTGCGTCGTCCTCTTCGGTGAGAACGCAGCTCGTGCAGAGAGATGGCCCCCGCCTTGACTGTCGCTGTCGGTCATCTTCGCCGAGTGTCCGCCAATAAACATCTTTATAATTTGGTGGAGAGTGCTGTGCCCTTCAAACAACTACGGTCCGCATTCAATGCCCTTGGAGCTTCGATCCCGTGTCGTGCCCTCTACCATGACTCTAGATGCCGCCCAGCAAATGCCTCCCCCTGCACCGACGGGATGTCCCGGTGTCCCCCGTATCCGCGACCCTCCTGTTTTCACCGGCGCGGATGGCACCGACGTCGAGGGCTGGCTCGCGATTTACGAGCGTGTCAGCGTACCCAATAAATGGGACGAGGCAGGCAAACTAAGCAACCTGGTTTTCTACCTCGGGGGTGTCGCAAGCCTATGGTACAACAACCACGCATCCGATTTCGCTACGTGGTCCGCTTTCAAGACCGCTATCGTCGACGTGTTTGGCCGTCCTGCCGTTCGTAAGCTGCAAGCTGAACAGCGCTTACGTTAACGAGCCCAGCAGTCCGGCGAGTCTTTCACGAGTTACACTGAAGACGTCCTCGACTTGTGCAGGAAAGCCAACGCGACCATGTCTGAGTCTGACAAGATCCGGAAGGTCATGAAAGGCATTGACGACGATGCCTTCACCATGCTGCTCGCCAAAAACCCTTGCAGTGTGGCTGAGGTCACCACACTGTGTCAAAGCTACGAGGAGCTGCGCCGACAGCGGCTGATGACGCGTCGACCTCCATCACGCGACGAAGATCTCCCTGGCATGTCGGCCATCTCGGACCACTCTGTCTTGCTCGCCGAAATGAAGTCCTTCGTGCGTGAGGAATTTGCCCGCCAGTTCTCTCTACTGTTCTTCGCTCACCCGCAGCCTGTTGAACAGCCGTCGACCACACTGCTGCCTCCCCTACGCCGGGCTGTTGAGCAGGAAATCGCGGAGGTCATGCCGGAATACCACCAGCCCCCGCTGGCGACTGCGCCGCTCAGTTACGCGCAATATTAGCCAGGCCGTCCCCAGCGATCCTTGTGGTTCCCCCACTTACTTACGCCGGAGCCGTCGCCAGGCCTCAGGCCTTCGGAGAGAGTGTGCCGGCTGCGTACGCCGACATCATCCATACGCCCCGGTTGCAGTCCACCATGCAGTCATATCAGCAGCCACCCCGTCCCTCGCGTCCTGTGACATGGATGGGACCTAGCCCGGCAAGCCGATGGCGCACTGCCGACAACCGCCCCGTCTGCTTTGCGTGCGGTTGCGCCGGCCACGTCGCCGCTATTGCAATCGCATGCAGCCGCCTCGAGTAGGATCGACCGTCACTAGGCAGTCCAGCCCCATATTACGAGCCGCCGCCGCCTATGTCACCGACGTCACGCGCGTCTCCATCTACCCACCGTTCGCCGTCCCCAAGACGCCGCCTGTCACCGATGCGGCCTCGTCCTGTCGCACGAGACCAGGAAAACTAGTCGTCGCAGTCCAAGAGGCAAGGGCTGCGACGCTATCGAACTGCCAAAGCCCTCAGCAAAGCCCGTTCAACGAATAATAATAATATCTGGGGTTTTTCGTCCCAAAACCACGATATGATTATGAGAGACGCCGTAGTGGAGGGCTCCGGAAATTTCGACCATCTGGTGTTCTTTAACGTGCACCTAAATCTAAGTACACGGGCCTCTACCATTTCGCCTCCATCGAAATGCCACCGCCGCGGCCGGGATCGAACCCGCGACCTTCGGGTCAGCAGCCGAGCACCGTAACCGCTATACCACCGCGGCGGACACCCGTCGAACGTAGTAAACGTGTTTGTAGATGGCGTGCGCACATTGGCATTTGTGGACACTTTAGCGTCCATTATGGACGCTAAATTTAGCCGACTACTACGAAAAGTGACGACGCCGCTTTCCGGGCTCTCCCTCCGTACAGCCAGCGCCCAAAATATTCACCCGACAGCGGTGTGTACAGCCCGTGTCATCATTCAGGACGCTCTGTACGCCGTCGAATTCCTCATAATTTCTTCATGCTCTCACGACGTCATCCTGGGTTCGGATTTTCTCGCTCGCCACGAGGACGTAATTCGTTGCGCACCAGCCGAAATAGAGCTCTCACCATTCTCCAATTTGACGCCGGCGAACAGTCCATCGGCTGCGACCAAGGTACTCGTGAAAGACGACACCACAGTTCCTGCAAACTCGTCAACGGCTGTGTCCGTCTATTGCACCGGTCTCTCCAACACAGTTGCACTCCTTTCTTCCTCTAACCGCGTTTTCACAAGGAAAGGTTTGCCGGTGCCATTTGCGACCGTGCAAGTTACTCAGGGCGACACCGATATTTTCGTTACGAACCCATCCCCGTACATTGTTACGTTGGTGCGAGGGGAATGTCTCGAAAGAGCGGAAGCCCTCGAAGACGCATAAGTTATGGACGCACCGGGTTACACGCACTGCGCCAGCTCCCGTACGCCCAGTGCTGTTTCCACATCTGACTCGTCACCCGCTGACGCATTTGCGTCCTCCATTGCTGACAACCTTACGTCGGTCCAGCGTTCCCAGCTTCTGTGCCTGTTGGAAGAATTTCGTTCTTCGTTCCATGTCGCGCAAACTTCCCTCGGCCGCACGTCTGCTGTCACGCATCGCATCGACACTGGCGCCCAGCCACCACTGCCGCAACGTCCATATCGCGTATCTCCAGCAGAGCGTCGTGTAATTAACGAGCAAGTCGAAGACATGCTTCGCCCCGATGTTATTCTGCCCTCAAACAGCCCATGGGCGTCTCCTGTCATTCTCGTTGCGAAGAAGAACGGCTCTGTGCGGTTCTGCGTGGACTACCGACGACTCAATGAGATCACCCGTAGCCCTTTCGGCCCTGGCGTCTTCAATTGACGACACCGCACAAAAGTTCCCCTAGCACCTCGGAAATGAAAGCAAAATTGCTCATTCTTGGGGAAACACTTCTTCAATGAGCCCCGCTGTGATTGACACCAAAGTTGCGACATATTTGCGGAGCTGGGAGCCACAAAGAAGAAAAAGCTTGACCGAAGTCAAGGGTGATGCTGAGGCGGGTCAGGTGAGGCGGCTAAGCACCGTTTTTGGGGCGTCGTACAGAAGCTGTTTACAGGAGTATCACACTGAAAACTTAGACGTGGTTCACATTTTGTGTACTCTAGTGAGTAGCAGCCATAAAGAGGCCATTTTTCTAATATCACAACCACTGAGCCCTGATGGCCCAATTTGATTACATGCTAATTAATCCATAAATATTTCCACCACTGGCTCAATTTTTTGTTTTTGTTCTTCTGAAGTCCTAACTATTAGGCAAACACGCACAAAAGATGTCTCCGGCCAAAATAAAAAATCCAGCGCTGAAAGGGGTAGGGACGTTTATTCGCTCCCTCGAATAGACGACGCCATTGACAGCCTGCAAGGAGCAGAATTCTTTTCATCGCTCGATTTGCGCTCAGGGTCATGGCAAGTCCCCATGCCTGATGACGCTCGACCGAAGGCAGCCTTTGTCACGCCCGATGGATTGTACGAATTCAACGTCATGTCGTTTGGGCTGTGTAATGCGCCCGCGACCTTTGAGCGCATGATGGATACCGTTATGCGCAACTTGAAATGGCACACGTGCCTGTGCTACCTCGACGACGTCGTCGTTTTCGCCCCGGACTTCTCCACGCATCTTCAACGCCTGCGGCTTGTTTTGACGCGTTTGAGCGACGCCGGGCAACAACTGAATCTAAAGAAGTGCCGATTTGCAGCACGGCAGCTGACAATACTAGGCTACGTCGTGTCCAAGCACACAATGCTCCCCGATCCAGCCAAGCTTCGGGCCGTGACAGAGTTCCCCAAACCTACGTCCGTCAAAAAATTCGCAGTTTCGTAGGACTATGCTCCGACTTTCGGCACTTCATACGAAACTTCGCGACTATCATATCACCGCTGACGAAGCTCCTTGCCAGCAACGGGCCCATCAATACGTGGTCGTCAGAGTGCGACGCCGCTTTCGCGAAGCTCCATCGTTTGTTGACGTCTCCTCCGATACTACGCCACTACGACCCTACGGCCCCTACAGAGGTACACAAAGACGCCAGCGGTGTCCTTGCACAGCGCAAACCTGGGTTCCCCGAATATGTCGTGGCATATGCAAGTCGCACGCTTACTAAAGCCGAGACCAATTACACCGTCACGGAGAAAGAATGCCTGGCAATCATCTGGGCCCTTACGAAGTTCCGACCTTATTGTATGGTCGCCCATTTGATGTCGTAACCGACCATCATGCACTGCGCTGGTTGTCGTCATTGAAAGATCCCTCAGGCCGTCTCGCCCGTTGGGCACTTCGCCTGCAAAACTACGACATCCGCGTACTGTACCGCGACGGACACCAGCAAGTTGACGCCGACGCCCTGTCGCGCTCTCCCTTGCCTGACGACAATGCCCACAGCTCAGTGTCTCCCCTTTCCGTTTCTTCCATCGACATTCACACCATCGCTACAGAACAGCGCAAAGATCGCTGGATTGCCTCACTGATAGACTTGCTGTCTGATCCCTTGGCAACACCTTCCACTCGCGCGTTGCCTCGTCAAGCCCACCATTTCGCCGTTCGCGACGACCTCCTCCACCGACGCAACTACAGCGGCGACGGCCGCCAGTGGCTACTAGTAATACCCCGCAGTCTGCGTTCTCACATATGCGAGTCGTTCCACTCTGATCCGCAGGGTGCGCATTCTGCGGTATCGAAAACTTACCACCGCATCCGCCAACGGTACTATTGGCGAGGGATGTACTGCTACGTGCAGAAGTTCGTTCGCTCCTGCATCGATTGTCAGCGCCGCAAAACTTCAACGCACCTGTCGCCGGCAGGTCTGCAACCTCTACCTTTCCCTGACCGGCCGTTTGGGCGTGTTCGCATCGATTTGTATGGGCCACTTCCTCTGAGGTCTGCTGGTAACCGCTGGGCCATCGTCGCTGTAGACCACCTCACGCGATACGCCGAAACTGCCGCCCTCCCAGCGGCTGCAGCTCGCGATGTGGCCTCCTTCCTGCTCCACAGATTCATGCTACGTCACGGTCCACCTCAGGAGCTGCTCAGTGATCGAGGCCGCGTCTTCTTGTCGGAAGTCGTCGAAGCCATTCTCAAAGAGCGCAACGTTGTTCACCGCAAAACTACTGCTTACCACCCGCAGGCGAATGACCTCACCGAACGCTTTAACTGTACGCTCGGCGACATGCTCTCCATGTACGTCGCCGCCGATCACACCAATTGGGATGCCATTCTGCCCTTCGTCACCTACGCCTACAATACCGCCGCTCAGAGCACCACTGGTTTTTCTCCCTTTTTCTTATTCTATGGCAGGCACCCCTCGCATACAATCGACACAATCCTTCGATACAAGCCGGATCGGTCTGAGTGTGCGCCAATTTCTGCTACCGCCCGACTTGCTGAAGAGTGTCGCGAACTTGCCAAGGCGTTCACAACGCATGAGCAAGAGCGGCGTAGGAGCATTAGCGGTGACAGAATCACTTCTGAGCCGACGTTCCTCCCCGGAGCGCTCGTATGGCTCTCGATCCCTACCACTGCACCTGGCCTCTCTTCAAAGCTACTGCCCAAATACGAAGGCCTCTACCGTGTCGTTGAACGCACATCCCCTGTAAACTACCTGATGGAACCCATCCACCCATCCTCGGACATGCGCCGTCGAGGGCGCGACATTGTAAACGTGGAGCGCCTCAAGGCCTACCATGACCCACTCATTGTGACAAGTTGTTAGGTCGCCAGGCGGCTCCCTTTTCGCACCCGGAGTAATTGTAGCGAAGCTTTGGAACTCTGCAGTGGGTCGTCCTCTCCAGCCCCTTCTAGTGGGTCGCCCTCTTCGGAGAGAACGCAGCTCGTGCAGAGGGACGGCCCCCGCCTTGACTGTCGCTGTCGTTCATCTTCGCCGAGTGTCCGCCAATAAACGTCTTTATAATATATGTAAAGGTCTAGTTTCAATTGCTACGCGTAATCTGGTGAGACAAACAAACAATATTACGATTCAAGAAAGATATTTCGTGAATATTAAGGCGTAAGCCTTAGATGCCTCATCAAAAGCGAAAATTGACCGTCGGCGTCCAGCAGTGTCGGGGACGAGCGATTACTGTTCTATGCGTTACCGCAAAAAAGTAACTAAATACGTTACTCGTTACGCTAAAGAAAAGGAACGCGTTACCGCCCTGCGTTACCCATAAAAAAAGTTAACGCGTTACCGTTACCGAAAAAAAGTAACGGACGTTACTTCTGTCGTTACCCCTCAGTCAGAAATAATCAGTATGACCTGGCTCAAAGAACCTACAATAGCAACTTTATAAAACTGATATTTATATGTCACTATAAAGTTGTCGCCCAAAGAAAAATTTTACCTGAAATACTGAATAAACAATAACAAAAAAAGTTGAGCAACACACCGAGTGAGAACAACACACCGAGTATTGATGTCCACAACTTGACGAGCAGGTCTCGAGAGCTCGCTTTCGACGGTTATGAGGACCGCATTACACTTCGATTCATCGACAATCAACGACAACTTGAACCTCGATAGCAAGGTAGCCGAAACTATAAGAGATGCATTTAATAAGTTTCGGCAATTTGCTCCCTATTGCAATTTCCCCCGCGCAAAAAAAGCACCCCGTGTGGGGTCGCTTTGTCAACGCTTGGCGGGCCAACATCAGTCTGCCGCAGCGACAAAATAACGTCGGGGCGAGGTCTGAGAAAGTCGCTGCTTCAAGACTAATGAATTTTGT
Organism: Rhipicephalus sanguineus; assembly: GCF_013339695.2. Classification (NCBI taxonomy): domain Eukaryota; kingdom Metazoa; phylum Arthropoda; class Arachnida; order Ixodida; family Ixodidae; genus Rhipicephalus; species Rhipicephalus sanguineus. The sequence goes on along the minus strand of NC_051180.1, from coordinate 168,489,558 downwards.
GCAAGACTGCGAGGATAATTGGAATAAAAGTAACAAGTAACGTGACACCTCACGTTACCGGAAAATGGCAACGAAAGTAAGTTACCCGTTACAGTTCCGGAATAGTAACGAGTACGTTACGAAGTTACTAAAAAAAGTAACGCGTTACCGGTAACGCCGTTACTTGTAACGCGTTACCGCCAACACTGCGAGTGATGCAAAAGATCATCACACACGAAGACGTCAAAGATCGCAAAAATTGTACCGTCATTGTGACGTCATCATGACGTCAATGTGACGCGGCATCACATGATGACGTCTTCACATGACATCATACCTTGGTCAAAGGTAGGATTTATGCGTGTCTGTGTGCTTTTTCGTGTGCTTTCTCGTGTCTTTCTTGCCTGTGACCGCGTGCGTGGGCAGCTTGCCTCATGTTTCCTGTGCCTGAGTACGGTTTTTAAAGACGATAGTCTTTCTTGGGGAACTTAAACGCAGAACTTTTGGTCTGTCTTTCTGTCTGTCTGTCTGTCTTTCTGTTTGTCGGCACGTCCCTCGATTCAGCCACTCGGCCAAAGTTGAACCACTTGCCCAAGGGCCAGCCGTCTTGAACTGGTACGGCTGTTCATACTTGTGAACGTTGTCGATCAAAAAGTAAATATCATGCATATCTGAGGTGCAACATCACTAGGTAAGTATTAGGTGGCGTGTTCCTTTAATAGAAAATGCATACATACGTAATTTTAAGGACCCTAGTTTCTTAAGCTGCGCTGAAAATGCATAAGAATGGAAGCTTGAGCGAGTTGGTATGCGTTCATCTTTGTTGAAAATGCGACTGCGCTGAAATTTGCCTTCCTCCGTGCCCTTCGCACGAGGTCATTGTTGTGTTTCGGTTTCGGTTCTGTATTGCACTGTACGAATGCCATGGGTTGGTGTTGAAAAACTTTAGTTTTGAGAAGGCCAAGAAGGTGAAAAAAAATATTTAAAAAATGAAAAAAGCAGCGTTGTGGGCGGCCTTCAGGCTGCCGGTTGTGGGCGCCGCTCTGGCGTTCCTGTTTTACCCAGGCGACGTGTAAATAAAAGAGTGTGTGGAGAGTACTCGTTGAGTGCGGACGTTTCTCTGCTTCCGCGCTTCGCGCCAAACCGCGTTTTCGGGCTGGCTGGCGTCCCCGCCGGTCGCGTTGGTCACCGCCGGTCTTCGCCTGCTGCTGCGCCGGGACTACCAGCACGCAACACAGCACTCATGTTTCCCGACGTATTGCCAGATGGCGTCCATAACTCACACAGTGCCTCTTCTATCGTCTTTACACTACATTTGCAGCGAAGCACGCAGATACGCGGCCAATTTTTTGGTGCGCGCGTGTGTGGCAGACGGTTTTTTCTAGAGGTTGGATGCCACGAAGCTGTTGTGTGCCGCTGTGCAACTCGAACGCATGAAAAAGCACTACAGTGAAGTACCACGCATTCCCGTGCGATCTACAGCGTCGGGAAGCGCAATATTCGTAACAGAGCAGTTCTTTTGGTCACAAACGAGGGATAAATCAGACGCGCGCCGCCGCATCCTGATGACAGCATCAAGTCACTGCGTCGACAGTTTCCCATCAACGGGCGCGCTCAACAAAAAGAAAGAAAAGAACAAGGATCAAAAGGCGCCCAGGGCGTGCTTTTACCCTCTCCACCGAAGGCGCCGTCGCGACAGCCTAACTAGCCTAACGCCCGTGCAGATGGGGAGAATTCGAATAATCAAAGTGGAAACGACCGTTTCCGCAGACGAACCGGAGAGACGAATCCCTTTCCCTTAGCTGTCGCTGTGCTACGTGCTACGCGCCGAACAATTACTTGGAATGTTCGCGAAACCCGGAACGATCCAAATTAGAGACGACGGAGGGTAGGACAGTATGGTAAAGTCGGCGAAGAGTTCATGTTGTTCCAGTGAGTCGTGTAGTGCGGTCAGTCGATCTTGATGAATCGAGTGATGACGCCGTGGGAGCACTGTTTTGAAAAGTGTAGCCTAACGACGGTGATCAGAGCTGGAATTCGTCTGAGTGTTTCCTGGAAGTGAAATATTCGAGAATCGTTCGAAGAATTGTGGGCTGCACACGTTTGGTGAATATTCAAGGCCTTTAAGGTTCTTGGACAGTTTCGAATGGGTGAGATTGCATTTGTAGCGCGGTAAGTTTGTTCCCATTGTTCTAAACACCATCTAAGTGATGTGAGTTGTAATTGATACCCTGCCGGATGTGCAAGCTTGTGTGATGCTTGTACTGCCTCAACTGAGAGTACATTTTGTTTGTGTTGTCTCTTGGCTCTAACTCGGTCTTTGGACCACAACCGGCGTTCGTTGGCGCACTAAAAGGACCAACATATAAATTATGTGTGCCTTCGTGGTACGTTTCGGTGGGCTGATAAGTCAGCCCTTGTAATCAGCCCGGCAACTGCTTCCCCATTAATGGGATCAATGATTGAGTCACACTTTGTATTTTAGGTGAGTAAAACGGGCAGCATTCATGGAGAGTAATCAGGCCACTCTATAAAACATTGGTACTCCTAGGAAAAACTGTTCACATATGTGGGGTAATCGGCACTTCGTATAACGACTTCAATATTCAACCTGTAATGTTCAACTCTAAAACGCCTTCTCTACGGCCTGATTGAAGTGTCGCGCGTAAAAACGCGACTGTCGAAGCGCTTCTCCGTGAACGGCTTTACCGGAGCGGTGGCGCCAGAGCGGGCGCAAGGAGAACCAGGCTCCAGACACCGTGTCAGCGCATACGAAGACGTCAAAGATCGCAAAAATTGTAACGTCATTGTGACGTTACAGTTTTTGTGTAGCGGCCGTGATCAATACATCGACTGAGAAGTAAAAGAAGATGGCTGTCGCCTTCGAGTGATCTTAGGTGAATGCATAAGGGACTCTGTGACTTTATTGTGAAGATGTTGAAGATCAATGCGGAAGTCATGTTGCAAAACGCGGTCTGCATGCCTATTTACGAGCACGTTGGAGGGTCACTTATGAATACACGACTGTGGATGGGGGCAGTGGGGGTGGTGGGGGGGGGGGAGCAGTCATCGCCTACCAGTCCCTGTCAGTGCACCATCCAACAACGCGATGATTCTTATTGTAGCACCGTCTTCTGTCGTGGGGCAAGAAAAGATTGTCGACTTTGTGAATGCGCGACACTGGCCCTTACGATTTCTGTGATGCAGAAAGTGTAGGAAATGCGTCTTCCGTGTAACTGTACTTCTCTAAATGAACGCCGTCTTATGAGATGATGACACGCTTGTATTGTTGAGATTGTCAATGAAACTACCCTCTATAGTTCCCGAAGTACAGTCAAATCGAATGGACCTTCGAGTCACTTGAAGCCCTGGACAAGAAGACCGTAGTCCATCGGTAATCACGGGGAGCTACCGAATATGCCATGGGACACTCCAATATCACGCACTAAACATATCATAGGAACACCAAGAAGCATATGCCAAAGGGCCTTCCCCTCGTCGGTGTAAGCATTCGTACCGCTAAAAGAAAACGAAATCGAAAGTTGAGTTACACAGAGGGGCGCAGCGGCGTAGCCAGGGGGTGCCACATCGGGCCCGTGCCACACCACCCTCCTGCCGAAACTTTTTAGATGCGAAGCAGCTTTTGCTCGGGGCTGTATTTTCTCTCTCTTCGCCACAGCTGTGCGCTCGTATATAATGTTGCGCGCGCTCCCTCCCGTTGCACTCTCCTTCGCAACGGCGCTATGAACGCTCGCGAAGCTGAACGTAAACGGCAACGCCGGCAAGCATTGCACTCTCCTTCGCAACGGCGCTATGGGCGCTCGCGAAGCTGAACGTAAACGGCAACTCCGGCAGGCGAATCTCGAAGCTGCGAGGCAACGCGAAGCCAAAGCGCAAAGGAAACATCAAGCTGGGGGGGGGGGGGGGTAACATAAGCGGTACACAACATATAGACAACTCCACACACAAATGAAACATGCACGGAAGCATACAAATGAAACCATGGAAACATAAGGGAACACCCAGCGCTGCTTTGCATCCCCACATGGTTCCCTTTAGGGGGAGAAGGTGTAATTTTTTTTTCTCCCATGAGAGACAGAGCACAAAATGACACTCGACCACTCTTCGCTACTCGAGGGCCCCATGTCGGATCAAATTCCCCTCCCGGAACAAATTTCTGCCTACGCCACTGAAGGGGCGTCTAAATATAGTGGCCAGGTGCGGCTACGAACGCGGGTGTAAGGCGATCTGTCCATAGAACAAGATGAGTTCAGCGTTTGTCAAGGTGTTACTGGTAGCAGGAGCACAAAAAATGGCGAAGCTTCCATTAAGTCGCACAAGGCTTGAAACAGCGAAGTTGGATGATTCTGAAGTCTGATCTGGTTGCTTCTCGGTTATTGCGAGACTTTCGCTAGGTGATGCTCGGTTGTTTCTAGGTTGCTTCTAGGTGATTCCTAAGCTTTAGCTTGGTGACGCTAGGTTGCTTCTAGGTTTTTGCTAGGCTTTAGTTAGGTGACGCTAGGTTTTGTCTAGGTTCCTTCTAGGTAGTTTAGAGGCTTTAGTTACGTGATGCTAGGCTGTTGCCAGGCATTAGCTAGGTGATGCTAGGTTTTTATAGGTAGTTGCTAGGCTTTTAGGCAGGTGATGCTAGGTTGCTTCTAGGTAGCTGGAAGGCTGTTAGCTGTGTCGCTTTCTAGGTTGCTTAGAGGACGTTGCTTTGCTTTAGCTACCTGCTAAGTTGTTTCTGGGTTATAAGCTGTTTTGTTAGACTTCAGAATCGTCCAGTTACGCTGTTTCAAGCCTTGCGCGGCAGAGTGCAAGCTTCGCCATTTGTCTTTATTTTTTGTATCGTTAGCCACACTTGCCTAGCCGGAGCCGATTTCGCGTGGATCGTCATGAGCCGTGCTGCGCATACCCGAGGATCAGCGATGTCACACAGCTGGCTCACAGGAGCCGGCATCTCACGCGCTCTCCGCCACCGCCGCGCGCGGCTCGCCGCTGCTTGTCTGCGCGTTCGGGAGGAGTGGCGTCGTAGCCGCGGCAGACAAACTGGCGCCAGCGCGCGCGCAGCCTCCGCCACCACCGCGCGCGGCTCGCCGCCGCCGGTCTGCGCTTTCTAGAGGAGTGAAGTCGTTGCCTTGGCAGACGTATTGGCGCCAGCGCGCGCGCAGCTATTCGCCTTCGCTGTGCAGCCGCCGTCTGACCCTGTGCTGGAGCCGCTTGATAGCGCCTCTGACTGGCGTTTGCAGGTGGGTAACGCCATGGAAAAGGAGAGCGCAAATGCTGCTCAATGGCGCAGAAGAGCCGAGAAGCTTATCTCATCGGATCCCGACGTAGTTACCTGGCAATTAGCGATTCAGCGTACGAAGAATGAACAGAAGAAGGCTTATAATCCTAGACAATCTCGAAAGCTAAGAATAATCAGCTGAACCTTTGGCTAATGCTACGTATGTCCTGGCATAGCCAAGCTAAGCCACTGCAAATGTTTTTCTATCTCTCTCTGTTCTCGCTTTCTTTCTCTCGCTCTATTTTCTTTTTCTTTTTCTCTCTTCCGCGTGTTTCACGTGCTCCCTTCCCTGAGCAGAGTTTTCGTTTAACGCTCGCACCTCCTGCACTCGGTGGTGCGGCTTGCCCAATTGCTGTGGCGCATGCCCACCTGATAAGTTCTGCACGACGGACCACAAGTTACCGATAGCTTAAGCTAGGTCGCCACCTTCAAAAACGATTTTAAAGACGATAGTCTTTCTTGGGGAACTTAAACGCAGAAATCTTGGTCTGCCTGTCTTTCTTTGTGTCGGCACGTCACTCGATTCAGCCACCCGGCCAAAGTTGAACCACTTGCCCAAGGGTCAGCCATCTTTAACGGCTGACCAGGTTCATACTTGTGTACATTGTTGATCAAAAAGCTAACATTACGCATATCTGAGGCGCAACATCACTAGGTTAGTATTAGGTGGTGTGTTCCTTTAATAGAAAATACATAGATACGACATTCTAGAGACCCTAGTTTCTTAAGCTGCGCTGAAAATGCGACTGCGCTGAAACTTGCCTTCCTCCGTGCCCTCTGCACGAGCTCATTGTTGTGTTTCGGTTTCGGTTCAGTATTGCACTGTACGAATGCCATGAGGCGCCGCTCTGGCATTCCTGTTTTACCCAGGCGACGTGTAAATAAAAGAGTGTGTGGAGAGTACTCGTTGAGTGCGGACGTTTCTTCTGCTTTGGCGCTTCGCGCCAAACCGCGTGTTCGGGCTGGCTGGCGTCCCCGCCGGTCGCGCTGGTCACCGCCAGTCTTCGCCTGCCGCGGCGCCGGGACTACCAGCCCCCAAAGCAGTACTCATGTTTCCCGACGTATTGCCAAATGGCGTCCATATCTCACGCAGCGCCTCTTCTATCGTCTTTAGACGACATTTGCAGAGAAGCACACACATACGCGGCCAATTTTTTTTAAACTGATTTTTTTTTTAATTCAACATTTTCAAGCTTCTTGTCTATTCAAGAATATTTACGCAAAAAGAATTATTTAGTTATCTTGAGCCGTTCGAAAGTAATGACCATTTTTCCAACACCTCTAAGACGCATTCGAAACCAAAACTGAAGGTTTAGAAATTCCACAACATCTGTCATGTTGTCATAAATGTTTTCCCTTAGATATATTACATAATTTTAAGTGTCTCAATACATTCTAAAGCTTGTGGGGCATGATGTTTTCGATTTATTTTAAACTTTCCACTACACGGCTGCGGCACTCTGTTGTTTAAATTGGGCGCGTATTGGCTTGGCTGTCTGTGCTTTTTCGTACACCACTTCGAGCTCTTGGACTTAGTTCTGGCCTTTCAAGGAGAAAGTTATAGTACTGATGAAATTTGGCAAAGTATAGGGCAAAAAAGAAGCCTGAATGGAAGTTATGGACTCAATATACCAAGAGTGGACCCGCTGTGGCGCACATACTTGAGAGTCAGCTGGCGACGCAAAATGACCTAGAAAAGATATATGTGCTTCAGCTCGCTCAAAAGGAGAATGCGCCGCTTCAGAGGAGGTCCCAAGCTATGATCCTGGAGAATTTCAGACATATTGAATATTTCTTTATTATATGTACATTCGACTGAAATCTTTAAAGCCATTTCTCTCAAAACCTAATTTTTTGCGTCCTACACTTACGCGAACAATGATAACGTTCCTTCTGATTAACATCTTTACATAAAATCTTGCATACCATTTTTTTAATTGTTTAGTTGTGCATTCAAGCAGAAATATTGAAAATAAGCTCTAACGTTTTGTTCTATGAGAAGTTTTGTGCGAAAAAAACCTCTCAATATAAACTTTTTCATTCTTTTTACGATAACGCGCCTTAAATTAGAGATGGGGTAATCGTGGAGGTTAGATGCACGTGAGGGTGTCCTCACTACGCACCTGCCAAGTCTCGTTTGAATCGCACCAATCATTTTGTAGTTATGATTGTTGGCGCAACATTCATATTTTGGCAGATTTTGATTTTTATAATTATTGTGTTTCACATTTTTAGCAGTTTCATCATTCTAAAGTTTAAGTTTAGCTAAGCCCTACAAGCCAAAACCATATTTATAACTTTTGGACTGCAACTGTAAAATTTCTTCTCGAAGGTGGTGACCTTCGATTTTACGGCAGGCTTAAAGAGCTTCGATGTTAAACTAACTGGGGTGATGTTATAGTTGGTGTCACATGCTATGAAGACTGAACGCAAGTGGAACGATAAAAAAAGATAAAGTGCTGAACGAACAACTGACACATTTAATACGTCTAAGTCTTTGCTTCAGAAATACACACATATATATATATATATGATAAGAGGGAGGGAAATAAAAGCCGCTCAATCGCGGCTTCACGGTGCTCCCTTCCTCCTTCTATACATCGGTACTGCGGTACCCAGAGGAGAGAAACAGCGCAGGCCACTGATAACAGATGAAGACCTCGGAGCAAACTAGAAAACACGCAGTGCAGAATAGTATATAAGCAATCCAAAGGATACAATACAATATCAGGACACGAGGACATATGCAGTGAAAGTTGCACTAACATAGTGAGGCGGCAATGCTCTCTCTCTCTCTCTCTCTCTCTCTCTCTCTCTCTATATATATATATATATATATATATATATATATATATATATATATATATATATATATATATATATATATATACAGTAGAACCCCGCTGTTACGTTCCTCACTGCTGCGTTTTCCCGGCTGTTACGTCGTTTTCCGCCGGTCCCGGCATAGCTCCCATAAGATACAGTGTATTGGGAACCCCGCTGTTACGTCGTAACTGTCGGACCGTTCCCGTATGATACGTTGCGAAGTGCGCTCGGAGCCGACCGAGTGACTACCAAAGAGAGCGGCCGTGGTGCATTTTTACGCAGCTTGGCCTCGTTTGACCGTAATATTAGCCGCATGAAAGGCGCAAGCAACATAATCTTTCAATTGATGCAAACAAAAGCATGGCCTTCGAGATTCAAAATGCAAAGATGGCGTCTATGACGTAACTGCTCGCGAAAGCAAGGCCTTCGAGATTGGCATTTACAATTGACAAAAGCATAGCCTTTGAGATTTGTATTGCACAAACATGGCGTGTATGACGTCATTGCTTGCGAAAGCAAGGCCTTCGAGATCGGCATTCACTTCTGTTATCGCGTTAGCGTAGACTCATCATCATCGTTATTTGTCGGAGAACGGGAGGAGTTCGCGCTGGTTGGAGCTCGCATGGTCGTGCGTGCGGTTCGCGGTCGGACTCGCTGCGCCGGTCGTGATTGCGTGTGCTTAGTTCTTTCATGCCTACAGCTGTTGGTGTTTAAAAAATCACATACGTTGATTACATTTCTGTGGATGAGGCCGTCCTAAGCTCCGCGTTTCTATCCATCGACTAGATCGCGGCTGAGCGCGCCAATTTTCGTTCTGCTCGTAAAAATTGAAATAAAATTCTGTACCACTAAATATTTTCCATTTTTCCTGTTTTTCGGCTCTTACGTTTCCCGTCTCTTACGTTTATTTCCTACGGTCCCTTCAAAAACGTATCAGCGGGGTTCTACTGTATATATATTTATTTATTTATATATACATATGTTGCAATGAACGAGACGCAGAGACAGCACCCGTTCCTGGGCCAGCTGTTCTATATTCTCCTCTTCTTCCTCTGCCTCTACCCGCTAGTTGTCCCCGCGCGCCAAAGCACCGGTGTCGATCTTCGTCATCACACTCGGCCATGACTGCAAAGCGCGCGGAGACGTCGACAATATATCAGGTGGACGGTGCTGGCTTAGTTAATGGTAACTTCATAGCCAAAGCAAATGTATTTATCAGTTCTATTCTTTCACGTCTTGGGGGTTATTGATGTTCTGTTCCTTACCAGTTGAACATTAGGTTTTCTTCCAACTCCTTGTGAGGCCCACCCTAGTGCTTCACTTTTTTTTTGTTTCTCCATCATTCTCTGAAGTTGTCTCGTGATTCAAATAATAAAACATTATCATCACAAAATTTCAAATTGCTCAAAGCTGCACTATAAATTTTTATTTAAAAACTCTCCAATTCCATTGCTCTGATGCCTCCTTTAAGTATACAATGAATACTATTGTATAGGTAGTCGCTCTATACCTGACACTTTTGCTAATTGCAATTTTACCGCTTTTTCAAGGGGAACTTAGCTTGGGGCACAGTCACAATAGATATTTGATATATGCCTAATCTGCAGTCCAGTTGCAAAACGATGGCCCCCTATTTACATCGTATGAAGTCCACAAAATATTTTGCCTTTTAAACAGGTAACGCACCTGCTCTCAGGTCACTGCACATCAACTACTGTCAACTTCTGATGCCCGTAATGAAATGAAATTAGCTCGACTGACGCTAAGAGTACTCTGTGAAATTAAATTTAACAAAAACAGGTAAGAAATTATTAAAGCTAGGAAGGCTATCCAGATTACAAAGTAATCAAAACGCCCATCAGTAATCTAACAGTATAAAAGCCATAAGGAGAATGTCCGAGAAGAAAATGGCACAGGCTTACTCAGTTTATTCCTCACGGTTTCTATGCTCCTCTAAGCCAGCATTTCCCTGTCTTTAACTGGAGGTGTCTTCATAGCAACATTGAGCAGCTAAATAGCTTTAGGCTAGGTTGTATTTGCAACATTGTGCATCCATACAGAACTCCTGGAAAATGCACAAGTGGCATACCCAGCAGAAGCTACTCGGGCATAAAGCGAACCAAGCTGCCAAAAAAATGTGTTTAGATTGTTGGCTTTATTTTTGTGCATTTATAAAGTTTTGTTTATAAAGCTAGACTTTAGCCAGAAGTTTTAACATGTGAAGTTCACTTGCTGTAGTAGTAGGATGGACAACTGCTATGGTCCGTTGTATTCAACACTTCTACCTCACCTCAAGAAAGTGCAGTAAGGAATTGTGCTACTCACCTAAACATTGAATTCAGAATCTTCAGGGTTTTTTTGTCAGACTGAAGACTTCTGGACTCTCCTTCCTTCCTTTTTTTCTTAGCCTTGCTTCCATGGCCTGGGTTAATACCAAAAGTGCCCTGTACCAAAAGCAGGAAAAACAATGCTAAATATTGCAGTAATGAAGCTGCTCATGAGCTTGTACCCAGATTCGTAGTAATTTTCAAAATATATTCAAAAAGTTATGCAGGTTGTAAATGTTGAAATTTGGTGTCTCAAGGCTGTCCATAAATGGTTTATACAGATATTGCTCCTTCTTAGAAATCACTCATTCTAGCATAAATATTAACCACTAATATGCAGCAATGTTTCACTGTACTAGTATTGATTTTATGCTGTAGCAGTGGCTTAGGGATTTTAAGAATCTCCGTCACATGCCACTGGTGCGAGGTTGGATCTCCAGTGCGGCTGGGCATCCGCCAGTGATGCAACGGGTACAAGCTTCCCTTGGCCTGCTGCTCGGCATATCTGCGGTATATCTGGGAACAACGGAAAATGAGTCTTATATGTCACCTTGTATTCAAGAACATGTCATGAGTCATGGTCCTCTTTGGCCAAAGTTGCCTTTGCACCAAAACATTCTTCGTCATCAGCGGCAGCATTACGCTCTTGCCACGTTTCTGAATAGTTGCGCGCACGCTCACTAGCACCATCTGCCAACTTGAATTTGAGGATGAAATACCTTAAGCTGAGGTGCTACAGGATGGTGGGACGTCAAATTGAGACGTTAAACCCCCGACACCCCTCAGTAAAGGCATAATCATTAATATGCAAAAAAAACACGTCTCTTTAATGCAACAGCCTATGAGGTAGCGCTCAGGGCAAGCAGCACATATTTATACACTGATGCACCCCTGTGTATGTGCATTATGCAACTATGGTAAAGACCTGATTTTTGCTTCAGTCCACGCTTAGAATGAGCATCGAGAATGAACGAGAAAGTACAGAAGTTGGGTGCTTTAACTATGGAGCACTGATTATAACTAGGAGCTTCAAAAAAGGCACTCAGGGTGAAAAGTTGGCGTTCATTGGCAAATTAAAGCGCCCTGAGGTTTTTGTTACTAAAAATGGAGTCTTTGTAAGCTAGAAAACACATACGTGTAGTGGAAGCGTCACGATTACCGGCCATCTCACATGTGCACTGCAATAATTTTGGGTTTGGATCACAGACAGTGGCCAGGCTTTTCGCGCCACTTATTTCAAAACTAAAGTCACGCGAACCTTCCCCTCATAGGAGTAATGAGTTTGAATCAAATCGGAGAGTTTGCATCGAATAGGAGGAAAACATTTTTTGAGCAATTCTAACAGTAAACACGTATTTTGCTTTCAGGCAAACGTCCTCATTGTCAGAAAGAGACACAGACGATTTTCGCTGACAATAACCATGTGTCCTAAGAGCTGCTTTAGAGTACCACGGCTATAGGTATAGCAGACTACTTTTGGGATGTGTTTTCAATAGAAAATCAGTAGGATGCTTGCAGATGCCACAGCAAGGACAAGACACGATTTTTGCCGATCCTTTGACACCAACATTAAACAAACATTGCTTATGTTAGCAACTTTTTCTACAAAAAGGAGAAGAAAATGCGATCCAGAATGATTTAAATACACAGCTTTCAACAAATTCTAGAGTAGACTACAATCTTTCAGCATAACCGGAATGAAAGGAAAAATAACTGGTGAATAACATGCAGAATACTGTAGTGAAGTTCTCCAGCCGCTCCCAACACGTGGCGATCAAAAAGAAGGTACTCCTCTGGGTACCACAGGTCACTACCGAGGGTTAAGAGCACTGACAATGAAATGGCATTGTTAATAGTTCAAGCAGTCACATTTTTTCATTTCAGCATGTATTGTGCAAATAAATGTGAGAAAAAATGAAACTAGTGCTAATGGATTGTGCGTACTGACACAGCTCCTGTATGATATGCTGATGCAACTACAACAAAATGATGCTAAGTGGCCTCAGGTATGATTACTTTTTATTTCAAGAATTTTCGTCACATTTTGGAGCTTTGAAGAAACGCAAAGTATATTCCTCTTAGTGTGCTAACCAAGGAGCTGCACATTTTCCAGCTATGCAACCATCCAGTGCTGAAAGACAAATGTATTTTGATAATCTAAGTTAAATACAAAGCCAATAAATTATTGAAGTCACAGCATACAGCTGCGACGATCTAACTTGCTCTGCATGACTTCAACAAACATCTCATGCAATCGACACGCATCCTACAGTTAAGCATACGGGCATGCAGTTCAGAAAAGACACCCTGCGAACTGTAACATTCAAAAGCGTACATGCAACCTACAATACATGCAAAGAAAACGTCGCTAATGGCGCAGTTAACACAATATGTACTAAGCGAAAGATACCTTTTGACCTCTCTTTCGCTGCAGCCTCGGAAAGTCAACGCAAACCAAGACAGTTCAGAACTCGAAACAGTAGGGCAGCAAGAGCTCGCGCACGCGGAAACGCAATCCTCCTTAAGCTGCTGATACACAAAAAGCTAATAAACATAACTATACAGCATGAAGCAACAAATATTACAGCACATCAACGAAGAAAAAGATGCTTCCGCAACTAGTACCGTCTCAGGCTGTTTTTCGTGATGAAACAGCGCGAACTGGAAACTGCAGCGCACCAAAAGTGCGACATGTGGGAACTTCAAACAACCTGACACTGCTAGCTCAGAGCCGCAGGAGCAGCGTCGGCTGATCCAGCGGGCACATGGTGTGACGCGAGCCAATGGGGCCTTGAACTAAGGGCTCCATCCAACGAGGACGATCCTTGAGGCCTGCATAAATAAAAAGCTTCCTCTCTCTCTCTGGCACGCAACACGCCGTTTGAAAATAACTACATACCTGTTGAATGTAGCGAATATTGACGGCGTGTTGTGTGTGGCCGGTACAAGTGGTACCGCTTCTGAACAAACGCCACCTTAGAACTGCAACTCTTGAAGGTTCACATTCATGCCGTCTTGCATTGGTACATACAACAAAAAAGATGGTTGATCCCTCCGTCAGAGGAATCGGAATAACACGAAAGTAAAGCGTGCCCTTACAGAAGTAACTGAATGTTTACTGTACATTGATATGAGAGAGTTTGCACAATGTATATCGGATGTCTGGCAGCTATAGCAACGTTTAACGCGGATGCACTCACTTTGATGATTGGTGGTACATCTCCATCCCGACGACTAACGTGCATGTTAAATTATAAAACAAACCCTTGTGGCAGCTGTAGTAGTTAACGGTGAAATCGTAATCAGAGAACGATGTGTGATAGCCTGAAGAGCGTCGCATATTGGACGCAGAACTTGGTCGCCATCCCGCGGCATGATAAAATGTGATTGAACACCACGGCCGGACTCGAGGGAAACGCAAAGCGCGTCGAGCCCGGCCGCGATTTTCCGCAGGGCGAGCGTGTGAGCGGGGAACGCGGTGTTACAGCCAAGTGAGGCAGGTGCGCGTCGCAGAGCTATTTTTCGTTTGGATTAGCGTGATGCTATGAGCGAGGCCGACGCTTTTACGACGCTTGGGCTAAGATCACCACCTCGCGGTATGTTAAGGCATTGGCAAAATTGAACTTCTATTGAAAACGCGCCGAATGAGACGGACGCGTAACGCGTTGCAGGTGCTAATCGCGGAATCCGCAGTAATGACGAATTACTTATCTTTACCGTTCCCAGAGGGCAACACCACCTCGCCGACCGGGAGAGTGGTAGATATAAAAGGCGCATTTGTAAAGCATCTAGTGTCTGTGACCGTGGCGCAGTCACAGACACTAGAGGCTTTACCAATGCGCCTTTTTTATTTTTATTTTATTTTTTGTTCTTTGTTCAGTATATATTTGTTTGTCACTGCTGTATGTATGTACATAGACAATAAAGAAAGAAAAAAAAAAGACCGTGACGCAGTGGATAGCGTGCCCGGCATCTTTTGTTGCGGACCGAGCGGTCGTGGGTTCGGTGCCCGTTGACCGAACTTTTTTCTTTGCCATCTCTTTGTGTAAATTTTTCCGACGTCATTTCCGTGACGGAAATACGTCACTGAAGTCTTGGTGCACCCCGGCATAAAACACTTTCGTGTTAAAAAAATCGCCACTAAGTCGGCACGTACCCATGCAAGGCGAAGTATACAGCAGTGCATACGGTGCAAACACAAAGCAGGACGTCTATCCAAGAAAGTCATGTGAGCAAGTGCACCAAATCCAGCCAGTCAAACGAAATGGCTTTCTGATACTTCCAGAGCACACATATCATTCGCATGCATCACTGCGCAATTAAGTTTTGAGCTAAGACTGCGACGTACCTGTAGTGGGTGTACAAAACGTGGCCCAATAACGGCTTCCAAATCAGCACCGATTGCAGAGCCTTCAAAAATGGCGAGAATGGTGACGCGTCGGGCGCCGAGCCGGCTGTTCCTCGCTGCACCTGCGCCGCTCTGCGCATGCCGGTTTCTTGCACGGACCGTAACACAAGGTGCGCCGGCGCGCCAAGCATTCGTCGCAGCGTCCACGCGCGTGCACCAGCGGCAGGAAACGAAAGGCGCGCGCATGACGCCGCTCCTCTTCTTTACTCTTTCCTTTCTTCTCTGCTACAAGCCAATGTGCCTGCGCGCGGCATGGTATACAGTGAAAATACCGTAGTTTACGTTTGCGATGGGGACACCGCGCTTTTCACGCAATATTGGGCGTAAAAATAGCGGTCTCTTTTTACAGTGTGAGAACTTAATAGAACGCCGCATGGTAGTAGGGAACGCTTCACTACCATGCTGCTCTGCACAAAAAATTATCTGCGCAAGGGTAAGTACTCCACTGAGAAGATGTGTTCAGAATGTATTTGCTTCATTTGAGACGTGGACTAAGTAATGAAGACATATGTGTTATAATTTTCGAGTTGCCTAGCGGAAGCGAATGTTCTGAGTTGCAGAGCTCCAATGATAAACGAGTCGAACCAGAGCCATCGGCAAGCAAACGTCTCTTGAGAAATGCTGCTGATGATTATGAGAGCGTTCAATCAGAGCAGAACGGTCAACACATTAATAATGATGATGAACCACGATAACGACGGGGATGAACGTGTTGAAGCATATCTTTGAACAAGCAAAAGCACCACGAATTTTGAGGATGATGGTCATGTTGAAAGCGCTAACGACAAGGATAAACGCGTTGATGATGACGATAATGAAAGATAATGCCGAACGTGTTGAAGCACAGCTGTTCGTAAGGAGAGGCCCGTTGAACGATTATGATGAAGATGATGATGATGATGATACTAATGATCAACGCGCTGATTATGATAGCGGTAAAGGTGATAATGATTAACACGTCGAAACAGAGAAGTTGGCAAGCAAGGTTTTCATGGACGATGAAGTATGATTATGGAGCTAGTGTACCTGTTGTTCCGTGTGTCCGAAGATTTCGACACCCGTTTTATTCTAGAAATAAAACAAAATTTTCCGAGTTTTCAGCTTATTCCTTCTCTCATCTTTATTGTGACTGCATATATGCAAAAACATTTTTACTTGCCCAACTTGATTGGCCGTGCGATATAAAGGGTTAAATAGGATAGGTGGGCAATGAGGTTTAAGTTCAGTGAAGAGAAAGGGTACTTAGGCCTGCAGATAGAAAACCTAATTGCAAGGACCACATACACCCTGGAAACACAGAAGAGTGCCCATAGGTCCGCCGTAAGTGAACATGGGAAAATTACATTTGGTGGATACGCAGCACGCAAATGTCCGGCTCGGAGGGAGCATGTTTACTACGTGTAAAGATTAATTAGTGCAATTAGGGGCCTAATTAGAGAGTACAATGTATAGGTCATCGCTGCAAATAGAACTTGGATGATGGTGATGGGGGTTCAGGTGCCTGTATAGCAGTAAAACTACAATAGTGTACAGTGGCCTTTGTCTAGTTCGAGGTTAAGAGAACGCCCCGCGCTGCGTCTATACGGGCATGCGCCCCAATCTCCGCTCTTGTGGCGCCGTTCGCTGGCGTCGGATGCATCTGCGTACGCTCCGCTGCGCTTACGTCACGCGCTCGTCAGGCGCGTAGCGGCGGTTCTCGATCAGGGCTGGACAGAGATACTCAGAAATGTATTCCGGAATACAGATATCGAAAAACATACGCTGGAAGCCTCAAATACAGTTACGGAGAGACATTTGTCTTTGACGTAAGATATATGTCGGAAATACTTCTGCAAAAAAAAACGAGAAACTATTCCGGAAAACACACACAGGAATTGAGATACAAATTCTATAATACTTTTTTTTATTTCAGAAATGCTGGTGCTCCGCAAAGAGACTAGTTGATAATGTTGTGATTAATGTTTTACGCTAATGAAACTTGCAATTCGAGGATATCGGTTGAATCACTAATGAACACCACGGAGTTAACAAAAAGTATACATTCATACTAGACTCAAGATCTCTTTTGGTGATTATGGTTGTTGCGTTAACTGCATTTCACCGACAGAAGCTTCTCCATTAGGCTGTCATTCAGTCAGCGTCTGTTCGGCATCAATATAAGACTCGCGAAATGGCTTGCCGCCCGAAAAAAAAAATTGGGGTTTGCACCTGCCTTGAGAGACCGCGACCTTTGTCAGCAGGGCAAGTGTGCCGTCAGAACGTCCAGCGTTTTACCACATCGGCCATTCTGTGCGTGTGGGAATGCTTCGCCGCCCCCACTGTGAGGGTGACCGGCGGGGTGCATTTGCTTGGCTTAGCAGAAAAGTCTTCCTTTCTCTCTTATAAACTGGTAAGCTCATTTACGACAAAATAGTAACGAGATACCCGTATCCTGCACAGTATCGCGATATAATAAGTACATCTTAAAAGTATTTCACTACTGAGATTTACACACATTTTTTCAAATGTATCTCGATACAGAAATACAGACACTGAAGAGTAAAGTAAAGAAAGTAAAGTAAACTTTATTTGTGCATAACACATAGAGGGTTTGCCCGCGAGGTGAGGACGCAGGGGGTTTGACCACGAGGTGAGGACGGCCCCAGCGATAATAAATAATATATTTATTATCGCTGGGGCCGCAGCGATAGTAAATATATTATCGCGATACTCTTGTATCGCAATACTGCCTAGCCGTGTTCTGGATGTGCTTTCGTGACAGCGCTCACATGAGACCGTCCTCTCCTTTCTGTGCTACACTCCTCTCGTTCGGTGCTCGCGTGCGCCGACGCGTTCGGACACGTGAGCAGTAACCTCGCCACATCTCGAAGGAGAAAGACGTGTGCCGGCTTGCGCTTGCTCCGTTCCAGTACAAAAGTGGTTGATGACGGTAAACAACTAGGTCGTTAAGAAAGATTAAACAGCGCAAAAGAGATGGAGCAAACAAAATGCGCACAGATACAGCACCCTTTGTCTTCTTTGCGCTGCTTAATCCTTCTCAAGTACGAACCAACTCACACAAGCATCCGTTTTATCCAGGTTTTATCGGACTCTGTGCATTCGCACACTTCATAAGTTTACATAAAGGTTCCTCCATGTTTAACGAAACAGACAATCTACACCAAGATCTCAAAAAAGAAGGTAACGTACGTAGTTACCGCCTTTCACTAAAAGAAACTTGGATATCTTCCCCACAGTACAAAGACATCAATATGACGCATGTATGAAGGCCTAATTAGTTTAAAGTAGATTTTCTGCAAGGAAGAATGATGCGCCGATGGAATGATGAAGTACTGCGCCATCTATCTATCTATCTATCTATCTATCTATCTATCTATCTATCTATCTATCTATCTATCTATCTATCTATCTATCTATCTATCTATCTATCTATCTATCTATCTATCTATCTATCTAGCTATCTATCTATCTATCTAGCTATCTATCTATCTATCTATCTATCTATCTATCTATCTATCTATCTATCTATCTATCTATCTATCTATCAGGTTTTTCTCGTAAAGCTCAGTTTATCGTTCACCAAGCGTGAGAGCGCACAGACGAATCATACGTTCCGAAAATCGCACTCAGCAATGAGCAAAACAAGTTTCCTTCTGTATACCCTACCCCAATGAAAACTTCTTTAGCTGTTCGTTAGGGCACTTCACCCTTATTCTTTTAAACCTTTAATGTAAGGATGGGGGCAGAAGTAGCATAAAAACTACTGCCGCAAGATAACCAGGATAAATCACCGGTTCCTTACCGTACAGTAAGCGGAGTAGCGCATACCAAGAATTTACCAACGCCAATGCGGCGGTTCGGCCGACAACGTGTTCCTCATTCTACCATAGTTAGGCAACAAGAACATCAGTTTTGTTTTAGCGTAAAGTGCTGGCAGGCTCCCAGACATACGCTTTCCATAGCGTAAGGGTAAGAAAAGAAAGAAAAAGGATCTATAATCGAAACAACGTTCAACGTTCAAAGTCTGCTACTCAGCCGCTGTACTTAAAATAAGCAATATTTCGCGCCACGAGTTTTAGACTATCGGGAGCGTTCACCTGAATGATTTTTTGGAGAGGGCAGTTAAGTATTAATTAAAGAACGGGCGAACTTGGTCCTGGAAGTGACTTTACAAGAAGGCAAGGTAAACTCACCAGGCAGCAATTATATCCAACCAACGCCTAGATTAGCTGTATAAGCCTTCGTTCTCTCATGTCTCCGCAGAAAAAAAAAAGGCGATGAATTTTCATCGAGGATGCATAGATAGCCACCGAGGCAGAAATTCTAGGCGGTGCGTTGCCTTCTTCAACAACGTGAAGACAGTTCTGAAAAGAAAGAAACCAAAAAGGAAAATCAGTGGGATATCTTGCTATGGTGTTCTTTTTCAAATTACGATGTCGCAGTGGTGGAGTATTACCGGAACGAGCCATGCGTACGCCACGAATTATATAAAGAAAAGGAAGATGATGAACGTTGGGATCATCGTGGTTGAATACGCGGTGCTTATGAGAGCGAAGCCATAGCTGACAGTGTTTGTAACCAAGCAGGAATCTTTTTTGGCTGTGGTAAAATTATAAAGTACATCGGCAGACATAACGCAGCTTGTTCGGCGCCATGTGGTATGCACATTTGATGCCCAATATGTGATGAGAGCCTGCGCACACTAAATTTCACTAGAACTGTTTGTAGTGTTCTGGGTGTCTTGCTGCTTAAATTCGCCGAATCACTTCAGTGGCTATGCTCTCCTAGGCACTTTTCATTAACTTGAATCACTCTTTGTCCACTTGATTTACTTTAATGTACTTTAGATGAATTCTGATTCGCATTAGTGCACAATGATTCTCACTTAAGTCACTTGATTCGTTCTTCGTTCGTACTTTAGTGACTTGATCACTGTCGCTTGATTCACTCGATTCAAACTTAAGTGTCCTGATTGAATGATAATTCTCACTTATGTCACATGATGCATTTTTGATTCCCAGTTAGGTCCCTTGATTCATCTTTGACTGACACTCAATTCACTTGGTTCACTCTTGATTCCGACTTTATTCTATTTATTCGAACCTGATTGACTCTTAACAAACTTGAATCAGTCTTGATTCAGTTGATTCACCTCGATGTCTATTTATTCACACTTGACTGACTTCAATGTTCGCTGACTCACATTAAGTCATTGCATTCACTCTTCATTTACGCCTGAGTCCCTTGATTCACCGTTCATTCAAATTTAAGTCACATAGCTCATACTGAATTCACGCCTGATTCATTTCATATACTCTTCGTTACTTTGATCCAAATTAATGTACGTTGATTCACACTTGATTAACTTCCATGCAGGTTGATTAACACGTAGATCACATTATTAATTCTTGATTCGCACTTAAGTCACTTGAATCACCCTTGAGTCACACCTATGTCAGTTGATTTGATCTTGATTCACACCAAACTATATAGATTAATGCTTGAATTAGGTTTGAATCACTTGATTCACCTTTAAATACCTTAATTCAACTTATTCTGCGTTGATTTACTCTTCATTCACGCTAATGTCAGTTGACCCACTTTAAGGTCAGTTTGAGTTCACCTTATGATCACTTTAATTTAATTTCCGGAGTCTTCCACTACGTCTTTCATAATGATATAGTGATGTTGGGACGTTAAGCCGCAGCATTTATATTATATATATTGCCACGCCCACTTCTTGTTTTATTCTGATGTATTCGGGTTCGACCAGCAAGGACGGTTATCAACTCTCGACGGTGTGCGCGAAGCACTGTTCGAGAAGGTTCGCGATTGTAGCAGATCGTTTTGTCAAGATTGCGCGCCGCACGCGAATGTTCCAGCTTTCTCGAGAGATAACGCCGCCACCAGCGATATCGCTAGAAAGTTCGATAGCGCCTGCATAAAAGCCGACGCGCTTGACCGCTTGTCATTTGATTGACGGTCGACGCTCTGTTCGCCGCTACGAGTGTATTGCTGTAGTTTGACTTTCAGTTTCCCGGCCACAAGTTCGGCCAAATAAAGAGTTTCATCATGACCACGCCAGCTGTTGTCTTCGTCGACGTCACGACCCCGTGACAAAATTATACTTTAGTTTGTACTCCTAATTGTCTGGCATTATTACATCGATGCTAAAAGGTAGCAAAAACCCGGAGCGCTACGCCGACCAAAGTATATATTTATTGAAAAACCGACGTTTCGGCTCCCCCACAGCAGCATTGTTCACAAGGAAAAAGGGGAAAAAATGTGTTCAAGCAGTTCGCTTAAGTGGGCTTGAACACGCGACGCAGGCAGTGTGCATACACAGACGGTAGACTGACATCGCTGCTGTTGAGAGTGTGCGGTGTAATCTGAATCATGACCGACTCAAGATAAAGCGGTCGAGGTAACCACTTTTCTCTGGCGAGAACACGTGCCTTCCACAATCAACTGCGTGTTCTCCTGAAGGAAACTGCTTTGCCGAAGCAGTGGACTTTACATTCCCTTTCTTCATATCATAATTGCGCTGTTTAAGACGCCTTTCGAAGTCACCACTTTCGCCAATACACATGTAGTCACAACCCGCCCATGAGACAAGGTACACCACACCTGAGAATTTCTTTTTGGGTGATTTGTGCTTGTCACTGACGAGCGATAGGGCTCGCTGTATCGTTTTGTGCCCGCTTCGGCCCCCGCCCGGAGAGAAGATTTTCCTCACTCTCCGCTTGCCCGCTTTGCCCGCTCCATCTTCGGTGTGAACGTGCCCGAAGTGAAACCAGTTGATCGCGCAGGATAGCCGAGTGAGGCAAGGCAGAACTGTCGCGGGTCTGCATGACAAAGTGTGGTAGAAGACAATATACCTGTAATATCTCTGGTATATGAACCAATTGAGAGCTGTACACTGGTGACGTCACATCAATCACATTGCTGGCGTCACAGCGTCCACCGGAAAGACTGGAAGCACCAGGATGGCTTAACGCTCTAGTTATATGTAATTTCTAGGGGCGTGCGAATATTAGGAAATTTCGAATAACTAGCCGAAACTAATCGAATAACTAATCGAATACTGCATATTCGAAATACCAAATATTTTTTCGTATAATCAGCAAGGACGCAAAATGCTCGAAGGAACGAGACGCTGGAACAGCGAGGGGTAACTTTTGCTGTCTTCATCATCGATTTACCCAGTGCATGCAGCCTATGTACTTACGGGACTATCGACGCTATATTTATCACAGTGTGAAGGCGTTTTTGCTTAAAACTCCAGTGTCACCGAAGCGACAGTATCATCATTTCACTATCCTATCCATGACATTCATGATTATGAAAATTGCTTATATCTATGTATCAGTTTTATTTAAAGGCTGTTGACAAAGTTCCACTTTGAATACTGTAGTCACTACTATATTTCAGCCTGCATTAGCAAAATATGTCTAAGGCTCTAGTTGCAAATGTAAACGAACTTGCCACAGTTTAAATAATTGTGGCATTTTTTTCCAGTTAAAATTAATGGCAATATTCATTCGTTAAAGCTTGTGAATATATGTTTCAAACAAGATGTGGAATTCTTGGGCTGTTCCGAAAATTGCCATCTTACCAGTCTATGGCTGCTTTGAAAATGGTTGCCTGACTAATCGAAAAGTATTCGATTTGTATTCGTATTCGATTGAGTGTCATCACAATTCAATTCGTATTCGATTCGGCTCTAAGATTCGCTATCCGCACACCCCCAGTAATTGCGAATGTTCTTTAGGTACCCTTTGAAGCACCCTGTGAAGAGCCTTTTTAGCGTTATAGCGTTAAAGAGCTCGTTTTGCGAAAATTCCGGAGTCGGCGTCGGCGTCGTTAGTGCTGAGCGAAAAATCGGCTTAGTAGGTGAGCGAAAAATCCAGATAGATTCAAATAAATAAATAATAAAACTGTTCGGTTCGAGTGGGAATCTAAACCACGCCTTCTGTGTGGCAAGCAGATGCTATACTACAGAGCGACTGCAGTGCTTTAAACGATTTCGGAATAAAAACCATTTACGAATGTCATGTAGTGTGAAGAGTCAATTGGCGCGCGTATATTTCGTAGCAGAAGAGTAGGATTGCACCAGGCGTCAAAAGATGTCAATTTTGCCATGAGTTTGTGGCTTAAAACCAGCCCATTACATGCGCTCGGGGAAATTAATCATCATCATCAGAAACAACATCAACAGAGGGTGCAACTGCACAGTTACACGTGTTCTCTTACTGACGTGGAGTGGGTTCTTCGCCGATTATCAAGAGGAAGAATTATGGCGTAGTTGGCACTTCACCACTCTGCTTCCAGTAGGCATTCTAGGACAGTTTGAATGAGCCAATGTTACGTGCACAAGCGTTCCTTTCCCTGCGGCAACGTTAATAATAATATCTGGGGTTTAACGTCCCAAAACCACGATATGAATATGAGAGACGACGTAGTGGAGGGGTCCTGAAATTTCGACCACCTGGGGTTCTTTAGCGCGCACCTAAATCTGAGTACACGGGCCTCAAACATTTCCGCCTCCATCGAAAATGCAGCCGCCGCGGCTGGGATTCGATCCCGTGAACTTCGGGTCAGCAGTCGAGCGCCATAACCACTGCGGTGGGGCCTGCGCCATGGTTGAGGTGTGGACCGATTAGCGAAGCGAGGCTAGCGATTCAGACGGCGTTGCGAACGGGCCCGATTATACTATCGCGTTCTACTCTTGAAGGCGACGTTCGCGCTTCCTACAAGTCTTTTTTTTTTTTTCAGGATCGTGAGGACGATAAAGATGTGTGTACCTTGGCGCGCACGCATCATTGATATGGCATTGCTCACTGTTGCTTACCACGCAAGTGTCTGTGTATTTTAAAAGTTCGTACTGGAGAGTCACAAGGCAATCAATGAATCAACGCCGGCCGAAATCCTTGCATTCTCGCGCAAAATCCCGTATGATCTCGTAGGCAGGAAGGCGCCCAACATCCGGGGGTTGATGCGTCGTTACTTCTGTCACCACAGAAGCTCGAAGACTGCTGAAGCATACGCTCATCCAATGTCTATGAGTGCCTTCATTTTCGAATACATGCGTTCACTCGTCATGCAATGCCCTTCGGATACAGCACGTCCTAGCGAACATTTCAGACACGCATGCATGAGTTGCCGATAGAAACAATGCCGTGGAAGCGTTTAGGTGCCGCTACGTTACAAATCTAAATTTCCGAGGACCGCAAAATCGCCTTCTCGATTTCACGAAATTCCCGATTTAACGAACTCGAGCGTCCAAATTATTTCATTAAACTTTACATGGTGGAGCAAACGGCAAGAAAGTTGACATCCATGTGTTGCTTCACCAGAATGATTGGCAAACGCATGATAATTAAGTTGAACATTCAGCTTTAGCATAAGGGAAGCCGTTACATGTGGCGGAAGTGCGCGGCTTCAAATTTATATTGCACTTTGTAACTTCAAAATAAAAATATCAAAAACTAAGTTTTTTAATTGAAATGTGTGACTGGCTAGTTTTGAATTTGAATTTATTGACGGACATATCACGGCATTTTCATTGCGCCAATAAATTATTTCTTTCTTCAAACGATTGCTAATAAGTTAAGGGAACTGAGCACTGCTGATAGTGGGCTATCGTTAATGATTTGGCAATATCTCCATCCAAAAACAGCGTAATTACTGACAGTACTTGTGATGGTACTGTCGGCAGTAATACTACTGATAGTACTATTAATTGCGCTATATCGATGCTACTATCGATAGTTTCTTTACAACATCGACAGTTAAAAAAATCTATCGATGCTATCGATAGTCCATTTATCGATTGTTCTGCATCACTACACTGCACAGTACAGTGGTTCTTGAATGTTTTTCCTCCAAAGTCTCGCGATCGTGTGAATGAACATCCGTATGTAAGCTTAAAACATTTCAAATGGTGTTTCTCGATTGACTTTATCTAATTACTGCCGCATTCTTCATGATCATCATGTCATCATGATCGTCAGCGTGACTACGCCCACTGCAGGGCAAAGGCCTCTCCCATGTTCCTCCCATCAACTCGGTTCTGTGCTTGTTGCTGCCATGTTATACCATGTCGCATTTGTGTTGCCCCTTTGAGTTTACAATTCAGCAAAAGTTTCGAAAATATTTGTTACCGTAACGCTCAACATAGCTGGACGTATGAGTAAGTATTAGAAAAATAATAACAGCTCCTCTGAATAGCAAATGTAAGTTAAGCTCATCGAGTTAAAAAATTGAACACAAAACATTAGTGAGTGAGATATCTATACGATATTTAAATAAAATTGTTCATATCACGTGCTGATAACATGCCGATTGGCGGCTAATGTAAGCTAATGTTGGCTACACGATGACTTATGAACAAATGTCTATTATGTCAATACACTTTCATTTTCTTGATGAATATGTAAATTCTGTACTTTGCATGAGAGCGGTGTAAAAGCCGCCATTTTTGCCACTCGTGACTTGGTTTACAATGTAACCGCGGCTCAAGACTTGCCGGTCTTAGCTAACCCGAGACGTGCTAACCTGAAATGCCGTTACATCGTTACCATACGGTTCGCGCTGATGATGATGGCGACGCAGACTGGGCCACCTTGGTTTAGCTGCCCGCGAACGCCGTTTCCACTCATTTACATCACACAATTGAGGCGATTCGCGCTCGGCGCGCTCTGAAAATCGTCCGAATTAACCGGTTTGCGGCAAAATATGTCCGAATTAACGAGAGTTCGATGTCATCGAACAATACCTATGCTTGCCGGGACCAGATAACGCGTCCGAATAATCCAATTTTCCTAATTAGGGGGTGCCGAATTGATATACTTTTACCGTAGCATTATATCCATGAAGCAAGTACATACTGGAAAATGTGCAGTTACCATTGTCGTCTGGAAGTGCTCTCACAGGAGTAACCTGCACATGTTGCCATGTTCAACCTGCATTGCCTCTCGACTACGATATAACACGCTGATAAATATCAACAAGGCATTAGGTAAACAGAAACTGCAACGCGTCGCCACCAAGCATAAGTGCAGACGGCATTCGAAGCCCATACAGTATATCGATGATAACGCGCCATAAATGGAGGCGTGCGCTTCCGAGAGGTGTGCAAACGCACCAGCACTTGTTTACTTAAGGGCAAACGTGCTTTGGCGTCGCTACTGGATCTATACTGAGCGACGCACGCTATGATAGCGTGCAAGGCTCTTCACGTCTAACTTTTCTTATTTTGAGATGCCGAGCAGAACTGGGAGAAAAATAAAAGAAACACTCTTGGCGAGTCAGCGCCATTGCCGTGGTCGCGTTGTTCTGCACATACACTCTAAGGCAAAAGTGTGTTAAAAAGGTGCGTGGTTCGTTCCTTTGGGGACTAATGAGGCTGCCACAAGCATTAATCCCTTTAAGGACTAAAGGCACCGGTTCTAACAGTTGGGCCCCATGCAGCGAACAGTTAGTCCCCACAGATCACCTCAATGGACTAACATTTAGTCTCCACATTTACAACTTACCGGCCAACTGTTAGTCTCCGCAGTTGTACCTCGATAGACTAAAGGTCAGTCCATTCAAATGCTCCATTCTGATCAACTTTTTATCCCCAGTTAAAATAACCCGTAAATCCCCAGGGATGATTTCCTACAGTTACTCTCCGCAAGGCTTAAGGGGCCAGTAAACAACCCCGAGGTCCAAAAATTGTGATGAAGAAAAGTATGCGTTGTTTCGCTATGTGAACATGCTGCCGCAAGAATTTTGCGAGTACGTGCTATAAAAGGAAGTTACAGGGGTTAGAATATCTATTTCAGCTGGTTTCAAATTTCCGCGCGGCCTCGCCACCCTTCCCCGCCACAGGGAGGGGAAGGCATAGCCCGTCGTGGTGACTCCGCCCACTTCGGCAACGTGACGCGACGTCAGCAAGTGACGTCATCGGCGAGCTCGATCAGTCGCAATGCACTTCTGCTGGCTGCGGCTCCTGGTTGTTTATTGTTTGCATTGTCACACGTGCTCCGCAACTTGACGGGCAGTTTTCGGCTTTTCGGTATTTTTGAACCTTTGTGATAGTTCACGATGCAGCAGGAATGTGTGCTTGCTTTTCAATACGTCGAAGGGGCGTGAGAGAAAGGCCTTGAGAACCAAAGAACCCCGCTTGCCGCGCGAGCAAGCGCGACCCGTCCGAGCTACCGGAGATTCCCCTCTCTCCGCTCGATTTGCAGCCGAGAACTGAGCAACGCTTCGCCTCATGTCAAAGGCGAAGTGCGTGCAGTTGCTATGAAGTGCTGCAGTGTAGCAGTGCGAGGAATACACGCTCGACAATTGCGTGGCCGAAACCGCATCACCGTAGGGCCAAGAAATAAGGCGCAGTTTCGTAGGGGTGGGTGGGAACAGAAACTGACGCTAACTTGACAACTGTTTGTTAAGACCTGGTTTAGACCAATCGACGAGCTTAGTAGTACGTCAAGTTGCCCATGGGAAAGCTTGCGTCACTGCGCGTACGAGTGCGATTGGTCAGGCGAAGGAAAGAGGCGCGGGAATTGTTTTTCGAAATCGAGGGTCTGCGCGGCGCGTAGCGCTGTAATATTCGGAAAATGTGATCGCGACGGTCTACTGTAGGAATGGGCTAGCTTATTTGGCGGGATGTAAAAAAAATGTCGGAGCCTGTTTACTGGCTTTTTAATACTTTTCTTTTTTTTTCAGTAGCGGTGAGCAACAAATGCCGCGGAAAGGGACACTCGAAAAAATGTTTAGTCATGCGTGCTTCACTGCTTTCACAGGGAATGCGACAACGAAAGACAAAAATGAAACAATAAAACGTTTTATTTTTCTCTATACATACGAAGTTTCTCTTTCTTTCATTGAATGCACTGTAAATTGCCCAATACAGGTCAAGCCGCGTTGTCATATCTCGTACAGTCCTTTTTGTCAAGCTGATCCAACGGAAGCGATAGCTGATAGACATTGCACGCTGTGGACAACGGCTGCACCTTGTAAAGCACAAAAAGGCTGCAAATAGTTAGTCACACGTGACAGAGAAGATGAAGACGCAAGCACATGGTAAATATGTGCAAGGTGAAATAAAAAACAGACGTCTAAATTATGAAATGCAAATAATTTCACCATGTTGCTATGCATCATCAAAAGCGCATTTCGAGCGACATAGCGGAACAGTTCAAGTGCGGCAGCCGCAGCCATGACGCCGCGGCACCGCCAATCACCGTGCCGCTAACGAGTCGGCGAGCTTTCTGCGAGCGGCGTCTTACAGCTCGAGCAAGCACGTCGACCGAACCTGCCGTCAACTTTCTCGACGTCATGGATGTGAAGAGGAAAGGTGGAAGCGAAGCGAGCCGGCTCGCCGAGACGATGGTGTCGCTGTGTTTACCTGCGAAATGGCCTTGCATCGCTGCTCGCGATCTCGCTAGTGGTTTGGAAACGGGCACTGTCTTGCAGAAATGGCGCACTTCAAACATCACTTTATTCAATCAGGAATTATTCCACGCCACAAACAAAATGTACTCGATGTTTATCACGCCGCCGCGAGCGGCGATGTCGGCAAATGCTCCGAGGCTCGACTCCACCGACGCGCCTTGGCCACGGTGACTGGAGCGGCGAGATGGAGAGGGCGCCACCAGCGGCGTGACGACACACGTCTCCCGAGCTGTCATTGGCTGCGGCCTTCCGAGGGTCCGATGCGGCGGCGAAAATATCTGCCCGGTTGGATACACGCCGGACATGCGATGCGGCGATCCGATGCGATGAAACGTCACGAAACGTCATCATTCCAACTGCCGCATCGCCGCGCCGGACGCCGGATCGGGTGGAAAACCGTACCGTCTGTCTCGGCCTTTATCGCGAGCGCGCAGCTCATCAACACGGTGATCACTCGATTAGCGAGCGTCCGGGTGGCCGACGGCAATGGCGGCCAATTTCCAGGTGGTCACAAAGCACAAGCGAACTGACGCCCAAGCCTGCCTTCGCGGTGCATTTCGTGCGCGCGACATACAACACGAGGGAGCTGGTTGCCGGCAAGCGCGATGCGTTTCGCGCACACGCCAAGTACGGCAGAATAAAGAATGGTGACTTACTTGTGAAAGAATCCAGCGCCGATTTCTGCCGAGAGTCAGATTGAAACCACGCATCCGATAGGCCTGCTGTCTTCTCGGCCGCCATTACCAGCAGGTGGGGACGCACTGCCGTGACAATGCCAGAAACATACAGCGCGGCGTCGCAATGTTATGGGTGCGGGGGAACGTAGAAGCAGCACTACACGCTCATCCACGCATACGTGTATATCCAAGGCACCGCGGCGTAGTTCCTGGATCGTCGAGTTCTCCAGCGCGACACAACCGCCAACATGCCACCACGAACACAAGTGGGAAGACCGATCGAAGAGCGAGGAGGACGGTTAGTTCCCTTTACAGCGGTTTGCACGCAGAACGTATCTCTGCACACGGGCTGCCTTTCTCGCGCGGTTGATCCCTTTAGTGCCTTTGCAAACTGACTGGTTTGCACACAGCACGCAGCCCTCTGCTGTTGCTCCTTCAACGGTCCATCTGTTCATCGTGTGCACCTACTGCGTTCCGTTACTCCTCTTTCGGGTAATGTGGCCTTAGAGTGTACATACGTATGTATGTACACTCCATACATACGTTGTATGTAGGCCCATCAGCTTACTGTCCGTTGTCTACAAGCTATTTACAAAAGTAATTGTTAACAGAATTAATAGGACATTAGAGTTCAATCAACCAAAGGACCAGGCAGGGTTTCGTACAGGCTTCTCAACAGTAGACCATATTGTTGTATACAACCAACCCCTATACATAGCCTTCATAGACTACGAGAAGGCATTTGATTCGGTGAAGACAACAACAGTCATGCAGTCACTGCGGAATCAGGGCATCGACGAAGCCTATATAAACATAATAGAAGAAATCTACAGCGGATCCACAGCCACTATAGCCTTCCATAAAGAAAGCGACAGAATCCCAATAAAGAAGGGCGTACGGCATGGAGACACGATCTCTCCAATGCTATTCACCGCGTGCTTACAGGAGGTTTTCAGGGCCCTAGAATGGGAAGAATTAGGGATACGAGGTAATGGACAGTATCTCAGTAACCTGCGATTCGTTGATGACATTGCACTGATGAGTAACGCGGGAGACGAATTACAGCTCATGATTACTGAACAGGATACGGAAAGTAGAAGAGTAGGTCTGAAAATTATTATGCATAAAACAAGTAATGTGGATCACTCTTGGCAGAGAACAGCGCTTTGTGATAGGTGGCGAGACACTGGAAGTTGTAGAGGAGTACGTCTACTTAGGACAGGTAGTAACCGCGGAGCCGAACAATGAGAGTGAAATAACTAGAAGAATAATGATGGGATGGGGCTCATTCGGCAAGCATTATCAAATCGTGAAAGGTAGTCTTCCACTATCCCTCAAGAGGAAGGTATATAACAGCTGCATCTTACCGGTACTTACCTACGGAGCAGAAACCTGGAGACTTACAAAGAGGGTTGAACTTAAATTGAGGACGACGCAGCGATCGATGAAAAGAAAAATTATAGGTGCAACTTTAAGAGACAGGAAGAGAGCAGAGTGGGTCAGGGAACAAACGGAGGTTAAGGATATCATAGTTGAAATCAAGAAGAAGAAATGGATATGGACCTGGCACGTAGCACGTCGGCAGGATAACCGGCGGTCATTAAGGGTAACTGACTAGATTCCAAGAGATGGCAAACGCGTGAGGGGGAGACAGAAAAATAGTCGGGTAGATGAGATTAAGAGGTTTGTAGGTATAACGTTGCAGCAGAAAGCACAGGACCGGGTTGATTGGCGGAACATGGGAGAGGTCTTTGCCCTGCAGTGGGCGTAGACAGGCTGATGATGACGTATGTATACATGTAAAAATTATACTGGAACCCATGTAATGATGATTGTCGTGGTCAACACGTATAAAACTGTCGTTCATAAAGTGTTTCCTAATGTTCTTTTCTGCATCCCCATTCTACTGATGGCCGACACTCCCTTAGTCTTAAGAAAACGCGCCAAGCATCTCAACACGCAAGCTTGCCCGAAGAATTAAGAAAAGCAGCAGTATTGTTGAAAACGCAACCGACACCTGTACGCGCGTGCTTGCATGCGGTACATTTTTATATCTCTTGTATTCCGCCTGACGATGCATAAACCTCCCGCAGGGCTGGCCCATGATACTTTGAAATTTTATCGCGACATGTTACATCAGGTACTTGGGCAACAAGAATCTGGGATCTCTTTCTTCCTGAATGTACATTAGTTTTTTTTCGAAACAATTTGTCAGGGTCACTTTGGCTCTTTAAGTGTTGCGCTTTCAGCGGTTTCTACTTGCCGCTTTTGTACTTCATGGGAGCCGCTGCTCTGTTTGCCGAGCAGCTAGCGGGTTGCCACCGAATCATAAGAAGGTCCATTAGAAGCTGCCTCACGATGGCGCAAATACTGCTGTGTAGTTTTACCTTGTCCGTAAATGGGTACTACCGTTCACACAATGCTAGATCACCGGAAATATTCTGCGATGCATCGCGTGTACATACAGGAGACATCAGCACTTAGCTTTATTATTACACTTTTCTGCTGGCGTAGAGCATTCGTTAGCTACTTATATTCAATAAGGTGCAATCTTTTAGCATTTTAATACGAATGTGTTTTATGCCGGGGTCCACCACGGCTGCACTGACGTATTTCCGTCACGGATATGACGTTGTAAAATATAAAGACATAGTATATGGCAAAGAAAAAACTAGAAGATAAAGTTCCGTCACCGGGAGTCGAACTTACGACCCTCGATCGCCAGCGCGCAGCGCAAAATGACTCCGCCACAGACGGCACGGTCTTCGCCATACTAACGGCGTGCTATCTATATACACCATATGCCGTTAGCGGTACTCCGAGATCGGCGCACATCAGCGTGTTTTCGTTATCACTAGCGAGATCACTAGCGTTGCCCCACGCGTTGGGATGAGCTTGTGCCTCTAGAGGGCGTGGTCGCTCCTGCGCGCGCGCTTATTTTGTACGTCTTGCGCACTCACCGCAAGTTTGCCTTGAAGTTACAGAAAGCACGAAGGTCACTTCGTTCACTGCAGCGGCCGCTTTTGCGAAATGAGCGCGCTGCTCAGAAACAAATAAGTTAAACTGTGACAGTTCGCGCTCATCCTGTGTATACTTGTGCGTTCGTTTCGTGCGTCCTTCTTTGTACTTAACCAGCGCGCTTTAACTGTCGAGGTGTGACAGTTGTTAGTTCGCGCTCATCCTGTGTATGTTTGTTCCTCGCGTCTTTTCTGCTTGAGCGGCGCGTTGCAAGTTTCGAGCTGCTTGCCGTTCTTCGCGTGACATTACAACTTGTTGCTATAGCATTCATTCCTTCGCCCTGGGGGCGAAGCAATGCAAGACAAACGCTCAGCTACGTCTGTGAAGACACATTTTACTTTCGTGTTATACCGATTTCTATGAGAGAGGATCAGCCATGTTTTTTTCTTAAACGAGAAAACTTGTGCAGCCCACAAATGCTTCAGACCATAGGCGTGCGCAGGGTTCCCTTTAAGGAAGGGGCCAAAGTTCATCGCAGCGCCCCCCACCCTTTTAAGACAAAGTATGGGGCAGACTACGCCCTCCCATATTAGGTGACGAGGGCGGGGGGTAGCGCCCCTGCTCCCCTCTCTACCCGTGCGCACGCCTATGCTTCACACGTATTATAATGGCAAAACCTTTTTGGTAGACGTATCATAATACAGATACAAGATACCCAAAAATATTGAAAACAACATCCAATGTACGTACATGCATTTTTGACACTGTCCAGAACTGACCTGCGGCATAATTCTGCATCAGAAAACCAGGCTCCGCAGTAGGGGTACAAAGCTTCAATCACGCCTTTGGAATGTATTCGATACTCTTATGCAAGCTATCTTGCACGCAAACACACGCGTGACGTCTTAGTGGTCACCTGTGTTAGATACCCTGTCGGTTGAACAATCACTTTTAATGTCTGGGAGGTAGTCAAGGAAACGCTCTGCATGTTGAAGCACTAACTTGGATAACCATCTCTCACGGTCAAATTTGAACTCGGCACTTTCAGGATAGGAACCTTACTCTCGAACCGCGCGACTGATCTCCTAAAGGCGCTCAACTAATCGAGTGATCCACTGTAGAACCGCTCCTTATCAGCTCAGTACGTCAAGACCCTTTAAAGCTGTTATGCCACTGCTCCATTTTCCTAGGGTGTAATTCCAGGGGTATAATTCTGGGCGCTGTCGCATTACTCCGTATTGGTAAATTCAGTAAAGGCGTCATTTCGGGCATTTCACGCCAGTCAGAAGGGCCGTAGCTGCTGTCTGGGCCAATCAGTCTTGACAAGATGGCGAAAGAGACAACATGGCGCAAGTCGACGATGGCCACAATAAGCTTTCAAGAATCGCCTTGCATGCCGTGTCATGTTAACCTGGCGCACCCGATCGCCACTTCAAGGTACACCCAAGGAGGAAGGCTAAACCATCATGTCGCAGCCAATACTCGGCCGTTTGTACGTAACTGAGATTTGTCAGTCATACACCAATTTCACTGATTATATTCGATAAAATACCAAGTTTTCTTCGTGTTGGTTGTTCTGTAGTAAGATACTGTTTTGGGCTTGCTGGTATGGCATCACAGCGCGTGGAAAGACGAGGACGAAGAAGGACGTGACACACACGGGTGGGATTCTCAATACTCACTGCAGGCATTGCAAGAGTGGTCGCCAGTGAGGATGACGGTGACGGCAACACGTGTGCCCCCGCATACAGGGACCGCTCCATCGTGGCTAGAACCCGGGGAATGTTGTGACATTATCGAAGCAGGAATGATTGACTGGCTCGAGGATAAATGCGTGTCAAAATCACCAACTGCCCTTTCTTGCAAAGAGTTATCCTATCTGCTTAATGATGCGTAAGTTTGTTTGCAAACAGCACATGTATGACGATCTATGCGAAAAAGTTCTGCATATATTAGGGTTACTGGCTCGTAATAAAGGTTGTTGCAAGCCATCGGTTGTCTGTGTCACGTCCTTCTTTGTCCTCGTCTTCCCATGCGCCGTAAGCCTCACGATTATACAGTCTCGTCTTTTTACATGGTGTAATATTTAAAAATTTCTACCTTTACAACGGACGCATTTGCCGAGTTGGGGAAGTGGAATCGCATTCTCTTCGTTCAAGGTTTTCATGTTGATATAAAGTCTTCACCGGCATTTATGCGCACCAGGTATCGATTGGTAAATCATGAACCTATTCATGACGCGCTCGACTTAGTTCTGCTAAGAAGAAAACCCGGACTGCACTGCTGCGGCATAACAACAAAAAAACAGCGACTTGAGAAACGGCTCTAATTCGTGAGATAAATGCCATCCCGAGAAACGACGAAGCGTTTAGTCATGCTCCCAGTGGCATATTCCTTTGCGGCAACATGCAGCGGAAAGCTCCATTCCAACGTTCAACCTGAGCGCAGCGCCCATCGGAGCGAGTCGATTAGCCGATGGCATGCACAAGCGAAAGTTGCTCTCGCGAGCGCTCGAGTCTCGCTAGCTGAGGTTCGGTTTATGTTCGTTTAGGTTTTTATGGTAATCGAGAACCTAGTATGAATAATTCAGGCTGCCACCGGGCGCGCTCGCCGCATCGGGCGAGCTGAGAGCCAGGCCCATTCAACTTCCTCCCCGCACACACCCACGCGTGCAAACATGGCCGCCGCACGGGCTGCACCGGCTCAAAACTTCACTTCCGACTCGCAGTTTGACCGGGAATGGATGGAAATATTTTAACGAGTGCCTGCGACGGCTATGCAAAATAAGCCGGTTCGGTTGTAGGATTTTCATTTTTTCTCTATGCTCGCGCACGGCGTTATCTAGCTGCAATGGATCGTCGATGTTTGAACTTCACGAAAGGTCAGAAAGAACGCTTTCCCACTGGTCAATAAAGGGATGCCAGTATCGCGAATGTTTTGTACGAAGATTCTTTACGGCAATTGATGTTGGAGGTGCATAAACCAAAGTCTGTGATGTGTGTTGCATCATTATCATCATCTCGCCATCATGATCTTTTTGGTCATATTAGTCGTCGCTACAAGTGCGCTTCATTCTCATGGAAAGTCGCCCGAAAAAGAAAAGCTAGAAATACGAAAGCAGAGAATTGGTCAAATTGACTGATATTCACGATTGGGGGCCGCGTAAGATACCAAGACAAAATAAGCCTGGATGATGAACACTCGGCGCTGTATTTTCCGTGTTTCGTCGCTGCGTTGCTTCCAGCCAAAAGAAAAAGCTATTCGGCCCCTGTTCTTTTTCCCCTTCTAGAATGAAGGCAGACAACACAAAATCTAATCACGTCCCTGACTTCCTGACTCTGTGCTCAGTCGTGCCTACTTCCAAATACAACCTACTTAGAGTGTGCGTGCATGTGTGCGTGTGTGTTTGTGTGTGTTTCGGAAATCCAGCAATTGGTAGCCCGAGCAGGCTCACTTATCCAGTCAACATGATGTCACGTACATTGGAGGCGATCTCCTACAGAGCCGTAGTATAATAGAAACAATACATTTTCGCCGGTGCCAAATTATATATGCATAGATTCTGGTCGTGGTGTAAAGCGAAAATGGTCGTTTACGTACAATCATGGGAGTCACAATGAACGTCAATCGATCAAAATTCGCTGATAAGCCCATGCACGCACGCACGCACGCACGCACGCACGCACGCACGCACGCACGCACACACACACACACACACACACACACACACACAAACAAACAAACAAACAAACAAACAAACAAACAAACAAACACACACGCACGCACACACACACACAAGATAAAGCAGTGATACTGATCGGGCTTGACCCCCATCATTGCCTGTGAAGAGTTTGATAAAAAAGCCGCACCTCCCCTAAGGGGATCGTGAGGAAATGCGAATGCATTTGGGTGCACCCGATGAGTGTGCGATTATTTAATGAAGAAAGACGAGAGTGTGCACGTAGAGGCGTAATGCTCGAGTTGCATTGTGTTACACTTCGTCCTAGTGGTATCGTTGCCCCGAGAGATTCGACTTCACCGACTTCCATCGCTATTAAGACACCAAAGCGCGCGCTTCCTGCATGATATACATAGGTCCGAGCGTGGAGAGGAGGAGCGCCCGAGCTCTCTCTCCGCCGAGCGAGCTCCGCGATGCGAGCAACCTCACCGGGTACACTCCTCCTCTCCCTTACCCTCCGCTGCTCCGCGATGCGAGCGCCATCACACGCCCGCGCGCTCCTCCTCTCCCTTTCCCTCCGCCGCTCACCACCTGCTCCGGTTGCTGGCACGGCGCAGCTGTTGCTAGGGGCGAGGAGGAGCAAACACGCCGGCCAGGGACGCAGGACAACCCCCGACTAAGAAATGCATTCGCATTTAAATGTAAATTAGTGAGTAGCAAAGAATGAAAACAATGACCTGGCTGATTCCTCTGTCATAGCAATCGATATATCACGAAAGTGAAGCGTGTCTTCACAGGAGTATAGTTGATTGTTTATCGTACATGGATGCATTTGAGGTCGCAGAATCTATTGTTGTTTGGCAACTATAGCATTGTTTGACGTGGGTGCACCCACCTTAAGCCTAGTGGCGGTTCTCCATTCCGACGACAAACGCCAAAGATCACGATTTAACCTCTGCGGTCGCTGAAGCAGTTAGCATGCACTTGTACATGCCATATCCTGAATCCCGCGCATAGATGGCCTCGACAAACACACAGCACTGGTACTCAATATTCACTCATTCAAAGCGTCGCCATTTGGCGAAAGAAACGGCAAGGTGTGCGCTTCCCAGTAATAGGCTAATCTACGCCTGTGCTTCAGCTTGAGCCGTGAACGCGAGGAGGCGTTCCTCTTTCCGCTGGCTTCTGTCTCTCCGAATCGAAAGGCTAAGTTGCGCTGAAACGGTTCTCCCCCTGAAATCATGGTTCTGCTCTGAATCGCGGTTTTCACCTGAATTTAGCAGGGGCTGACTTCTGGCCTTGTTGGTACGACACATCTGAAGTGTTTAGCGCAGATTTATCAAGACGGCAGAAGACGAAATGATAACACGTACACAGGCGCATAACACGTTCATAGCGCCTGTGTACGTTTTATCCCTTCGTCTTGTCCCTTCTTGATAAATATTGTTACGGAGAGGAAGTGAAGGAAGACGAAGGGCTGAAGAGCCTGACTGGCGCGCGAGTGTGGCGGTCAGCCATCTTGACTCTTTTACTAATTCCTCTCTGTAAATACATATTTTATATACTCATACAACCCCGTATCATATTGGTGGACGTGCTGGGTACTGCAGCAGGCAACGGAGCTCCGCAGCGGACGTCGCATCGCCCTCCCAACCATGGCTAACGTTGAGCCTTCCGCATCAACGTCGCCATCACCACCACTTGTTTTCGTACCACCTAAGGATCCCGGTGCGTTCTGTGGGACCGATGGCGTCCACGTTGAAGACTGGTTGGCCATGTTTGAACGCATGAGTGTTCCGAACAGATGGGATC
Organism: Rhipicephalus sanguineus; assembly: GCF_013339695.2. Classification (NCBI taxonomy): domain Eukaryota; kingdom Metazoa; phylum Arthropoda; class Arachnida; order Ixodida; family Ixodidae; genus Rhipicephalus; species Rhipicephalus sanguineus. The sequence goes on along the minus strand of NC_051180.1, from coordinate 168,452,159 downwards.
CCACACTTCAGCTGACCAATGTGTTATTTTACTTGAGGGGCACTGCGATTGTGTGGTACGAAAACAACGAAGAACTCACTAGCTGGGATCAATGCAAAGAAAAGTTGCGAGAGGTATTTGGCAAACCCGCCGGCCGTAACATCGCCGCCAAAAAGGAATTGGCCTGTCGCGCCCAATCTTCCACGGAATCGTACCTCTCCTATATTCAGGACGTGCTCGCTCTCTGCCGAAATGCCGACAGTGACATGACGGAAAGTGAGAAGGTCGGGCGTGGGCTGAAGGGGATCGCCGACGATGCATTCAACCTCCTGATGTGCAAGGGCTGTTCCACCGTGGATGCGATCATCAAAGAGTGTCGTCAGTTCGAGCAAGCAAAAATCCGCCGGATTCTGCAACCGTTCTCCAGACTTCCAAACACCGCTGCCACGTCGACGTGTGAAGAACAGTCAACTCCGCAACATCCTTCGCCGCCGGAAGACCTGACACGAATTGTTCGTCATGAACTGGAAGCGATGGCGCCCTCAGCATTTTACTCGCGCAGCACCGATGCCACCCCTGTTACCGTTCCTCTCGTTCAAGCCATCGTTCGTCAGGAGCCGGAAAATCTCGAAGTGCATTCTGTGTATTCTTTCGCCACGCCCACACTCAGCGAACCCCCTTCTGCCACGTCCTCCTCAAACCGACGATTCTCTTCACGTTCTCGCAGCCCGGCTGAGTGGCGAACTGCAGATGACCGCCCAATATGTCTCACCTGCCACCGCGCTGGACATATTGCCCGCTACTGCCGCAGCACATGGTCCTCGGCACCTCGTGCAACGACCAATCTGACCCGTTTTGACGGTAATGCCCACCACTTTTCACCTGCTCCTGAGTCGAACGCCGCTGACAATGCCGCTAGGAACACTTGGTACAGCCACTCGCCCTCGCCACCTGGACACCAATCTCGTTCGCCGCAAACACGTCGCCCATCGTCCCGTTCGCCACAGCCACGACGCCTATCGTCCCCCGCGGCTTTCGGCCGCACCATTTCGGAAAACTAAAAAATGCAGCCCCCGGAGGTGGTGCTGCATTAAAGTAGACGTTAAAGTAGACGGCGTACCTGTTCCAGGGTTGCCAATGGCGGCTACTTTTCGCCAAATTGGCGAATTTGAGAGACCCGTGGCGACCTAAAATTATGAATGGCGACTTGGCGAATTTTTGGCGATTTTCGGCTTTGGTCTCCACTGAGTTATGCATCCTAAGATTAGTGTCTTCCCAATGAATGAGCGGCAACATTCTCTGTATTTTTCTTGGTTTTAAAACCACGAGTAGAATGTGCACATTACACGTCATTCGGTTTGTCCTTCCTGTAACTCCTGTGCATCTCCTCAATTCGTCTAGATGCAGGAGGTACTGGAACGTCCCCCGGCGACATTTTAGCAAAATCTGTCAGCGGACTGCCTTGCAAACCGCGAGGCGGCAGTGTCTATAAGTTTATGGCTTTAGGTGTTTTAAGCTTCTCTAAAGTTTCGCTTCTGAAGGGGCTAGACGATGGGTTGGGCACGTGTTCCGACCATTTGTTCCGCCAAAGCTCCAAATGTTCTGAATCGCTTGGCGACTTTTTCACTATTGCGGTACCCCTAATTCAGCTCGCAAAGACTGCTTTGGAATAGCGAAGAGAGGCGGATACACGGCTATTAGTACAATAAAGAATATTTATTGAGGCATTTTCCACTGTTCTCGGTGAGCGTGTGCAATGAAAACAATTGCTATATGACATTTTACATTGTCTAGCTGATCATTAATAACGCGTCGGATTGACGCGTGTAGATATAGGCCACTATAAGAAAGGGTCGGTGGCGTCCGGTATCATATTAGTTCACAATGAAAGGTGTAAGACTGCTGTAAGAATTCTGTCGTGTTACCTTCAATAAACTGTTTAATTCTTTTATTTATATAACGGTACGTAAAGCTGTCTACAAAGAACGCTTTCACGGTTTTCGCCCAGGGTTTACCACACTTTTACCTTTGAAACGAGCGGACAGGGATGGAATGATATCATGAGCGTTTCATTCATTCACCCTCTCGCCACCACGCACATCTTGCGGCTAGTCGGAAAAGCAGCACTATGCACTCCCATGGTGAAGCGGGCAATACGACTGGCATCGAGAAACGTCAATATAATTTCAGGGTCTTGGATGGTACTGTATTCTACGGGGCTATACGTGAGTGGAAATTTTTATTACTAGGTTTGCCACACATATCTAGAAAGGCGACTTTTTTGGCGAAATTTGTAAAAAAATGGCGACTTTTGGCGACATTCACTCGAAAATCAGTGGCAATCCTGACCTGTTCAAGCACTTGTCGACACGGGAGCGAACCTATCTGTAATGAGTTCAAGCCTACGCACACGTTTAAAGAAAGTCCTCAAATCAGCAGCTACAGAAGTGCTCCGTGTGGCCGATGGCGGCATGCCGATGGTTCTTGGTATATGTACTGCCCGCTTAACTATAGTCGACCAACCAACTTCACTCATCTTCGCCGTGATTGACCGCTGCCCTTACGACGTTATCCTTGGACTGGAATTTTTGTCAAATCACTCTGCTCTCATCGTCTGCGCTACCGGCGTCCTGCAGCTAGAACTGCCTCAACTCGTCGCTGCTTCCAACACTACCCCGCCGCGACTGTGCTCTCTTCAAGACGTGCGTCTTTCACCTCCGGCAGCTACCTACGTCGTTTTGACCGCACAGCCGCAGGTTTCCGACGGTGAATATGTCCTCTATCCCCTCATTGACGTTCTTTTGAGCCGGAAGGTTGCCGTTCCGCATGCACTCGTCACTGTCACCGACAACCGTACTTCGCTACCACTTCTAAACTTCAGCTTTTGCCCTCAAGTACTTCCTCGTGGCATGGCCTTAGCCAACATATCTGATGCTGACGAATTTGACATTGCAGCTCTCAGCGTCGAGACTGATTTACTTGCGCCTACTGCGACTAACAGCTCATCTGCTTTGCCGGCTGATTTCTCGAAGATGGTTGCACCGGACCTCAACCCCGCACAGGCCAATGACATCGGTCGCCTACTCGCGTCGTACAGTGACATTTCTGATCTTGACGACAGACCTCGAGGGCAAACGTCCGTCGTTCAGCACCCTATAAACACCGGTGACGCAAGTCCTATTCGTCGGCGTCCCTATCGTGTCTCCCACACTGAGCGCAGCGTCATCCAAATGGAAGTCGAGAAAATGCTCAGCGATGGTGTCATCGAACCATCAGACAGTCCTTGGGCCTCCCCTGTCGTCCTTGTAAAGAAAAAAGATGGTAGCTGGCGCTTCTGCGTTGACTATCGCCACTTAAACAAGATCACCCGAAAAGACGTATACCCGTTACCACGCATCGATGACGCGTTGGACTGTCTGCACGGAGCTACATACTTCTCGTCTATTGATCTTCGGTCAAGCTACTGGCAGATTTCTGTCGATGCAATGGACCGCGAGAAGACTGCCTTCATAACACCTGGTGGCTTATACCAGTTCAAGGTCATGCCCTTTGGCCTATGCAATGCTCCTGCGACATTCGAACGGATGATGGACTCCCTATTGCGAGGTTACAAGTGGTCTACTTGTCTTTGTTACCTTGACGATGTGATTGTCTTTTCTTCCACCTTCGACAGCCACCTGACGCGTCTCGCTGCAATTCTCGCAGTCTTTAGAACAGCCGGGCTTCAACTGAATTCCAAGAAATGCCAGTTTGGCCGCCGTGAGATTACCGTGCTGGGTCATCTTGTAAACACTGACGGCGTCCAACCAGATGCTGAAAAAATCCGCGCCGTTCGCAGCTTCCCTGTGCCCCGCTCTACTTCTAACGTGCGGAGCTTCATCAACCTATGCTCTTACTTTCGTCGGTTTGGGAAAAACTTCGCCGACATTGCAAGGCCACTGACAGATCTGCTGAAGAAAGACACCACATTCTCAGGGGGCCCTGAGCAGGCTGAAGCGTTCACCGCTCTCATCGGCTTCTTGACTACTCCCCCCATACTTGCCCACTTTGATTCATCTGCTCCAACAGAAGTCCGCACCGACGCCAGCGGGCACGGTATCGGAGCAGTTCTCGCTCAACGGCAGCACAGCCAACAGTGCGTGATAGCTAACGCCAATCGCCTGCTCTCTCCCCCCCCCCCCCCCCGAGAGAAATTATTCCATCACCGAAAGAGAGTGCTTGGCTTTAGTCTGGGCTGTCGCTAAGTTCCGGCCATACCTATTTGGCCGCATGTTCTTCGTCGTTACGGACCACCACGCTCTCTGCTGGCTCACTTCTCTGAAGGACCCGACCGGACGTCTTGGTCGCTGGGCTTTGCGGCTCCAGGAATTTTCGTTTACTGTCACCTACAAGTCTGGGCGTTTGCAAAAGGATGCAGACTGTCTTTCTCGTCATCCGGTGGATCCTTCTGACTCCGCTGCGCATGATCCGGACAGCTGAACCGAACACCGTCGGGATGAGTCATTGCGCACCATCATCGACGCTATCCAGTCTGGCAGCACCGACGCCGCATTCCGTATGTTCGTGCTGTACAACGGCATCCTCTACCACCGCAACGTCAGCATTGAAGGTCCTGAGCTCCTGCTTGTCGTTCCTCGCCATCTACGGCCCGTCATACTTGAACAACTTCACGACACACCGACGGCGGGACAACTCGGAGTTTCGCGCACATACGACCGCGTGCGACGTCGGTTCTTCTGGCCTGGACTATACCGCTCCGTGCGTCGTTATGTTGCTACTTGCGACCTATGCCAACGCAGGAAAAGGCCTCCTCTGCCGCCTGCTGAATTTCTACAACCAATTGAAGTTCCCTCTGAACCATTCCATTACGTCGGCCTTGATCTGCTTGGCCCTTTTCCGACGACGACATTGGGAAATGAGTGGATCGCGGTCGCTACAGATTATGCGACACGTTACGCCATCACGAAGGCCATGCCAACTAGTTGCGCCACTGACGTCGCTGATTTTCTTCTTCACGACGTCATCCTCCTCCACGGTGCACCCCGACAGCTGCTTACGGACCGCGGCCGCTCTTTCTTGTCCAGAGTTGTCGACGAGCTCCTTCGCTCTTCTGCCACAGAGCACAAGCTGTCTACCGCCTACCATCCACAAACTAATCGACTTACTGAACGCCTTAAACGCACACTCACAGAGATGCTTTCGATGTACGTCTCTCAAGATCATCGCGACTGGGACGCCACGTTGGCCTATGTGACTTTTGCATATAATTCCTCTCGACATGACACCACGGGGTTTTCACCTTTTTATCTTTTGTATGGTCGCCACCCCATATTGCCGTTTGACACCGTCTTACCTTCCGCGCCATCTGTTACCATGTACGCTCACGACGCCATTGACAGGGCTCACATGGCTCGTCAAGTCGCCCGATCTCGTCTCGCCACGTCACAGGAGATGCAGAAAGCCCGTTATGACCGCCGGCATCGTAGAAAAAAATTTTTCCCATGTGATTGGGTGCTCCTCTGGTCACCATGCCGCCGTGTAGGGCTCTCCGAGAAACTCCTGTCCCGCTGCACAGGACCCTACCAAGTCTTGCGTCAAGTTAGCGACGTGAATTACAAGATTGCGCCGTGGCACTTCGATTCGTCAAGTACGCCACCTGTTGACATTGTGCATGTTTCGCGGATGAAGCCCTACTTCTCTCGCACTTCATCGCCGGACCTGCGCCGAGACGGCGCTACAACGCCCGGGGGTCCTGTTACGGAGAGGAAGTGAAGCAAGACGATGGGCTGAAGAGCCTGACTGGCGCGCGAGTGTGGCGGTCAGCCATCTTGACTCTTTTACTAATTCCTCTCTGTAAATACATATTTTATACACTCAAACAATCTCGTATCAATATGCGCTAAACACTTCAGATCGCACCTGGAATTTTTTAGAGGTGGACATTTTGAAAGTGGGATGGGAGGGGGTGACGGAGTGTTCAATTTATAGGGGCCCTGCAACACCTTTCCAAGTATTCATCCAATCGATTCATTAAAGAAGTCTGTTGCCTCACGAATTTCTTTTAGAATCTGTCAAGTACGAGCGGAGTTACAAGGATTTGCGGAACGCTTTAAGCGCTTTTTCTTTCCCTTCGCCTCGAAAGCTACTCAGGTAGGGGGATGACAAAGAGTCAAGAAGATGCATCCGTTCGACAACGCGCATCATGACCTTAAGCACTATTTTTCTCTTCGAATGCGCGGCTTACATTCAGTGTGCTGGCGAGCGCGCGAACGGGCACGTGGCGGCATCTCACGGCAGCAGCCGAAACTATGCAGCGCACGATGCTCCAATCTGTCAATGGCCTTGGACTTTGGGTCTATGGCACGGCCACTTGTGTTTATTGCATCACTTGTCGAGCGATTTCTAGCTGAATTTGAGAATTGGAAGTACAAGGCCGTTTTCTGCGGTATAATGTTTCGCGCACGCGCTCTCATGAAGCTCGACTACCGATCAGCAGCACTTTCTGACCGTGCTGAAATAAGTGTTGCAGGGCCCTTTAAGAAATTTCAAGTTTTCAAACTTGTCGTTGTCGACACACATCCCCATATATTTCTCGTCGAGCGTTTCGGGCATCGACGACGTCCATAGCAAACAGAAGCAAGGGTGCCTGTGTTCTAGAGCTGACACCGAAGTTGGTGATCCTTGAAGCCACAAGGGAATCTGTTCAGATTCCCTTTTGAATAACCTGGTGGCAAGAGGCACGGCTCGATGGCGTTGCGCGCACAGTTACTGTTTATTGGTTCATCAGGTGCGCATTTCAGAGGTGTCGATCGGAGGGGTGGGTGGTGGCACACTCAGGATTTTCGCCTGCCACCCGACCATCGCTGGCTGTCTGCGAACTAGCGGAGTGCCACGGCTTCCAGAACGACGCCTATGTTTGGGTGGCGGCCATCAGCGCTCTCGTAGCTCGCGAGGGCTGGACAGACCAACATAAATGGTGCGTCGCCATAGACCACCTTCGGAACGGTGCCGCGCCGTGGCAAAGGTATGAAGGCGTGAGGCAGCGGTCCTGGGCGGAGTGGAGCACTAAGATGATAGCTGCCTTTGGACGGATTGACCGCCACCTCGCTGCCACCACCCAGTCCAACCTGCCCGCTACCGATGATAGAGCTCAGGAGGGGCACACACTCGAGGCTGCAACTGTGCATTGCAGCTCACTTGCAGACAGTGTCACAACCTACACTGGGAAAACACACATCTGAGACGAAGCGCAGCACATCAGGTCACGGACTCGGCGTCGGTATCCAACGCATAACATCCCTGCCGGTGGCCAAAAGGATTTTCCGTCCACATCTGTCTGAAGAGCTGCCCCTATGCTCGTCATCGTTTGGGCACTTGGAGGACCGCCACGTGCATTACTGGACGCTCTACCACGCAACGAGCCGTACCTGTCCGTGGATTCCCACAAAATCGTCTCTCACCAGAAGAAGGTGGGTCTGCGTACCTCACAGCATGCACTGGTAGAAAGTGAGGACGTTTCTAATTTGCTGCGAGACGTCTGTTCAGAATACGCCAAGGTGTCTGACACGGCTGAGATCGTTTTGATCGAAGACCTACCTGGGCTGCACAAGTCTCCTGCTGTTGAACCGCTTCTGACGAGTATGTGCCGGCTGCTCGAAGCGCCGCTTGAAGAAGAGCTGGCTTCAGAACGGCGGGTTGCTCCACAGCTAAAACGCTGCAAAAGCACAAGCCGTGTCACAGGTTAGCAGGTGATTTCAGATTCACGCTGCTGCAAGCAAAAAGTGTACGAGGGAGTGCACTCCGTATTAGCTCAAATGGTACAGACTCGGACGTGTAATTCGGAGGTTGTGGGTTCGGATCCCAGCAACGAAAAAGGTGATTTTTCGTCCACTTTAATTTCTTTCAAGTTAATCGAGAATAATTACACTACAGTCAAGAAACCACATATAATGTCCCCTATGCTTTGCTTGGCTTAGTTGCCTGTCGATTTTATTAGTTGTGTATAATGCAGAGAACAAGCCCCTCGGACGATTCCCGTCCTTTCGTACTTTCAAAGCGAGGGCTTTTTCCCAACCAACCTGATGCCTTAGGTAGCATGCGAGGGTTTATCGGTCAGCCGCCACCCCGTGCAAAGATCACCTGGCCCGTGACGCCACCTGGCAAAAAAGAGTGTTCCAGACTCACCGCCTGGGCTACGAGTGGCACTGGGTAACAATCTCACACACGAAGCACACATAAAGCCACTGCAAAAAGTGGACTAAGGAACACCCTGCGTTGTAGCTCAAATGGTAGAGCACCGTACGTGCAATTCAAAAGTCGTGGGTTCCGGATCCCACCGACGGAAAGGGTGATTTTTTTGTCCTCTTCAATTCCTTTCAATTTAAGTGAGAATCATAAAACTACGGTCAAGGAACCACAAATAATATTCCTTATGCTTTCCTTGGCTTAATTTTCTGTCGGTTTTATTAGTTGCGCAGATGTCAAGACACCTAGACGGCTCACGAACCACTTCAAAAACACAGATATAGCCTATTTCGGTGAAGCAAGAGGCGTTACAGGACCCACTATTCCCTGCCCTGTACTCCAAACTGTGACGGGTACACTTGTGGACTACATGCAAACTACTCTATATCAGCCAGGGCCCACTGGCACAGCCATAACCAACATACTTTCAAACGATGCCGAACAATGGCCGAGAACTTTGACCACACCAACAAAATCAATTTCGCCCGCCAGAGAACGCTAAGGCACCTCCTCAAGCCAAGTCGCCGCATGGACTGGACCGACAACCGCCATGCAGTCAGTGTCGTCTTCGAACAGACATTTATGACGTATCCACAGGCCAAGTCGCGGCGAGGACGGGAGTGACCGCGGCGACTCAACCAGTGTCGTCCACTAGATGCGCTTCTGCCGGGGCTCCCAACCAAGTCGCAGCGTGATCGGGACCGAGCACCGCGATGCAGCTAACACCACCCACCAGATACACTGTCGGCAGTTCCGTGCGCTTGCAGTCATGGCTGAGTGTGATGGCGAAGATCGGCACCGGGGTGGCTGGACGAAACAGAGAAAGGCGAGGAGGAGGAGAATAGAACAGCCGGCCCGCAGCAAGGGTGCTATCAGTGTGTCGTTCTATATATATATACATATATATATATATATATATATATATATATATATATATATATATATATATATATATATATATATATATTGTGGAACTGATGCCTAACCCGCCACGGTGGTCTAGGGGTTAAGGTGCTCGAGTGCTGACCCGCAGGTCGCAGGATCGAATCCCGGCCGCGGCGGCTGCCTTTTCCATGGGGAAGAAAATGCTACGAGCTAGTGTACTTAGATTGAGGTGCAAGTTAAAGAACCCCAGGTGATTAAAAGTTCCGGAGCCCTCCACTACGGCGTCTGCCATTATCATATCCTGTTTTTGGGACGTTAAACCCAACAATTATTATTATTATTATAATTTATTATTATTATTATTATTATTATTATTATTATTATTATTATTATTATTATTATTATTATTATTATTATTATTATTATTATTATTATTATTGCCAATTCCTGTGGTAACGTCTTAGATCTGTGTATTTCTAATAATCAACCTATCGAAGTATCACTCTCTCACATCTCTCTTGCTCGACCTGACAAATTTCACCCACCACTCAAACTAACACTCTGTATTTCACCAGAAAAACCAAGCTTTCCCAGAAAAATCGACAAAACGCCCAGATTTGCCTTCAAGCGAGGTGACTACGTTGGCCTGTACCATGCCTTGTCCACCACAGATTGGTCACTGGTAACTGGCAAACCCAATGTTGATGATCAAGTCGATCAGTTTACGGAGCTTATCTTGACCAGCATGCGCAAGTGCATTCCCCAGTATACACCTCATCATTGTAAATATCCCTCCTGGTTCTCATCAGAACTTATAAGTGCACTGAAACATAAAGATCGTGCACACAGGAAGTATAAACGTTCTGCATCAACTCATTTGAAGGAAGAATTCTGTCGTTTTCGTACTCTTTGTAAACGCCTTTATAAACGGGATCACAGTCTATATATTTCATTTTTAGAAAGAAGCGCGTCTGACAGGCCGGCTGAGTTTTGGAAGTATGTGCGCAAACGGTCGAGCAAAAATGGCGAGTCCTTCAGGATACTGGACCCAAATGGAGTAGAAGTTCAAGCCGTCGCTGACTGTTTTGCCATGCATTTTTCATCTGTCTATAAGTCTCCAGCCTCTGTAGCTAGTAACGGTCGACAGGTTAAGGCAGTTGGCACAGCTGATGCTGTGTCGCTAGATGAAGATTCCATTTCAGAATGCATTAAGCGATTGAAACCATCCTTTTTAGCTGGCCCAGATGGCATCCCCTCTGCCATACTAAAAGCCTATGGCAGTATACTTGTACCAGTATTGACTACCATATTTAATAAGTGTCTGCATGCTTCAACGTTTCCTAGCATGTGGAAAACTGCTCGTGTTTTCCCAGTGTTTAAGTCTGGCTGTAAAATTGACGTCTCGAACTACCGCCCTATTTCCCTTCTTTGTGCCGCATCCAAAATCTTTGAGCTTGCTCTTCACAAAATATTGTCTTTTGATGTAAAAAATTCATTGATTGTGAATCAGCATGGGTTTCTCGCTGGCCGCTCAACTGTCACTAATCTTGCCAGTTTCATGATGCAAGTCTCCACGCCTATTTCGCAGAGAGGACAGGTTGACGCTATTTACTGTGACCTTAGCAAAGCTTTTGATGTTGTCAGCCATTCGCTGCTTGTGGATAAACTTGCACACTTTGATGTTGATTCTTCAATTGTGTATCTCTTCCATAGCTATCTTCTTGATAGATTATGTTACGTCGCCGTAAATGGCCAAACCTCTTCTTTGTATAAAGCTACTAGTGGGGTTCCTCAAGGGTCGGTACTGGGCCCACTCCGCTTTTTAATTTATGTTAATGATGTTTGTTCTGTCATTCGGAATTCTTCTTTCCTTTTGTATGCCGATGACATAAAGATATTTAAGGAAATTCATTCAGTTATCGATTGTCGCTTGCTGCAATCTGATTTGTGTTCTTTTTCTGAATGGTGCAGGAGCAATAACCTCTCCCTAAATATTTCAAAAACCAAGGTAATGAGTTTCACTCGAAAAACATCTAGTGTGCCATTTTTATATTCTGTCAATTCTGTGTCGTTGTGTAAGGTATGTGAGATCAATGATCTAGGTGTTCTTTTTGATAGCACCTTACACTTTTCTGCTCACGCTAAGCGTGTTGCTTTGCGGGGTCTTCGCACCCTAGGCTGTGTTTGCAGGATGTCTAGAGAATTCCGTTCTCCTGTGCCCTTCCGAAAATTGTACACCGCGCTATGTCTTCCTCAACTAGAGTATGCATCTGTGATCTGGAATGGCATTCCTAATTCCAGCAGCAACGCCATTGAGCAAGTCCAGAAAAAATTCCTAAGCATTTACAACCATCGTTTCGCTAAAAATGACTCTGGATCTCGTTCTAACGCTGCTGGATTATTATCATTGCCATCACTTTGCTGCCGACGAAATCGCGCTGATCTGTTATTTCTTTACAAGCTTGTGCATGGTATCATATCCTGCCCTGTACTGCTCAACTGTCTTAATTTCCGAATTCCACGTAAGCTGACCAGAGAGAATAGACCTTTTCATGTAACCGCCTGCCTCTGTGAACATTCGACCATTGGCAGGATACAACGTCTTTACAATGCTTACTTTTTGGAGCTCGATGTTTTTCACAGCTCCCTGTCGTTGTTCTGCTCCGAGCTTTGCACTGTACTTACATAGCCTCGTACACTGTTGATATTTTTGTTTCTGCCTGCGCATAGTTGTATATGTGCAATTTTATAACGTTTTTTTATTCTAGATATTTTATTATGAATGTTTCCTTTGTTTTTTTTTTTCGTGCGCCAGTACAAAGACCTTACGGTTGTTCCTGGGCACATTAAATAAACGTTTGATTGATTGATTGATTGATTATTATTATTATTATTATATTATATTATTAATATTATTATTATTAGTATTATTATTATTATTATTATTATTATTATTATTATTATTATTATTATTATTATTATTATTATTATTATTATTATTATTATTATGGAATTGATGCCAGATGCAAGGTCAGCCTCCGTAAAAAAGGGCGGTTGCATTCTCATAGTCATAATTAAGAGAGGAAGCCGAAGTGCAAACAAATGACAAAAGAGCGCGAAGGCAAGACCGACATAGCTGCTCAGGAGGCAGGTAAAATCTTAAAGGGGCCCTGCAACACTTTTCGAGCATGCTCAAAAAGCGCTGCCGATCGGTAGTCGAGGCTCCCGAGAACACGCGAGCCAAATATTATAGCGATGCGCACGGCCTGGAATTTGCAATAAATTATCAAAGTCAGCTGAAAATCGCTCCCTCTTCTCTCGACAAATGATGTATTAGTCCGCAAAATATGACGCGATTGTCGGCAGTTCCACCATTGGCTGATGTTATAATCACGATAACACCCTCATTATTACTTTCGTTGTTAATTTTGAGTTCAATAAGTAGATAATATGTATGTTTATATTCTGTTATCGCGTTAAAAACACCGAACAAACATTATTATTAGCACTTCCGGTCTCACCGACAGCTCGTCTGCTCGTAGTTGCGTGGTTCCGTTTTCTTCGCCATGCGCAGTGCCGAAAACGTGAATATTTCTGTGCTTTTGACCATCGCCGGTTGCCGTTGAGAGTGGCAGCCGTTCGAGTGTTGCCTCGTCAGCTGAGAACTGCATCGTCGGCACGTTCTCACGACCGACCGAGGGACGGGCGCAGCGTGTCTCCGATAACAATGCTGGCGTCCGGTAATGGCGGCGCTTCGGGGTCGTCTGCCAGTGCCGTCTTACGAGGCGGTGTATCGGAGTATGGGCCGCAACCGATCTCAGCTGTCATTCGTTCCAAACGAGCGCGCAGGTTTGCTTCCATGGTTGGCAGAGCGATGAAAACACTACGGCGTTCGAGGTGCACACCCAACATTACCAAACCGACGCGCAGTTTTCAAGCACGCGCGATACACAGTGCCGATCGGCTCCGCTCGACGAGAACGACGCAAGCCCACCGGAAGTGGCGGCACATACCACGTGGTTGCGCCCAGACGTCAGAGAGAAAAAAATGAAGACAAAAACTCCGCCGGCGCTCTTGGGCGGAGCCTCGCTCCTCTGCGCTCGCTCCCTCGATTCGCTGCCTAGCTTTCCGCGCGCTCGCGGCGTTGAGTGGAGGGAGAAAGCTGCGGAACGTGATCTCTATAATTTGGTAACACCACTTAGACTTGAGGGATTCGAAAAATTTTTACGGCATATGACTCGTGAAGAGTCATACGTCAATAATGAGACTATTCCAATATAACTAAGAAAGGTGTTGCAGGGCCCCTTTAAATAACACGTCACCATAAGTATACTAAGGCAGGCAGTTTCCAAGTTAGGCCACAATCACTCACGCCGCTGCTTCCATGCGACAAATCGAAAGTGCAGAAAGAGTTAAGCAAGCATTCTCCTGATGGCGCTCACGATCACGCCCAATGATATACCCTCTCGCAAACGTGAATGAGCAGTTAATTGAACGCGTGAAGCGGTTGAATGTAGAAGCTGCAAGCTATCAAGAACTATAGAAGACAAAAGAAAGATCGCAGTCACGGCTTATGCTCTGATAGCTCGAGTGAGGTTTACCTGTCACTTCGGCGGGAAGGAGGGGTCATTTGAAATTTGGCACGGCAAAATAGCTGCCTAAAAGATGCAGTGTTCTGCCGCAAATAATGATGAAGCCATCCGAAGCACTCCAGAATAAACTACAATCGAAGCGACTTTACGGGCCAAGTGTGTTAATAGGTGCAAGAGCGAAGTACTGCAGGTAGCGACTCATAATGAGCCGCGAAATATTAATACCAATTTCAGAAGTCATTCCACTCACCGAAGATGACCGGCGAAACTGTTTAGCATACGGCACAGGGGGGACAGAGCGGAGTCGAACTTGGTATGAAAGGTCAGGATGTGAACGTTCCCGTGAAGGTTCAAACCAATGTGCTGAGCCTACTACGACACATCGACGACGACATCGCCATCGAGGTTATCAGTAGGTTTCTCTGCAAAATACCATATGGCAAAGCCGGCTTACAGATGCTATTCTTCAAAGGTATACTGTGATATAAGAAACAAGGGCGCAGATAGCTCAGTATACCTTTGAAGAATGAACATCAACCAACTAGCCCAACTTGGTGCTCCTCTTACAAATGTCAAGCTGACGCTCATCCCCTTGAAGTGTGCTTCACATCTAGACACAAGTACACTGCTTGAAAGACTTTTTTTTTTTCTAGGGCAACATAAGGCAATACACCGTAAGGCAACATTTATCAGTAACACACGTCATTTCATCAGCGGCCACCAGCGTTCTTTATTTACGGAAGCCAGGTCTCTAGTAATGGAAATTCAAGCCATTCACGACGTAAACAGCAGAGATGTCACATCTAAGCTGCATACAAGTAATCCTGCATTTGAGGTCTGATTTCTTTAATTTTGTAAAGGTCTCTATCGTTTTCATGAAATTGTATTTCAGTGGGAATGTGTCACAAACAAACTTAGTTCAGATCAGAAAAGAGCAAAAGATAACTACTATCCAAATCTATTCGCGCATAGCCAAACTAACACGAAAAAAAGTGTGGCAGTCTGTCAATGAAAACGTCGGAAGAATTACAGCTGGTATGGTTCTTGAAGAACTGGTGGGTAATAATTGCATGATAGCCGGTGAAGCTTAAGGTCGAGACAGTAAATGAATATTTCGTGAATACGGGAAAACATATCGCGGAAATGTAAATAGTAGATTGTCAGGCAGGCCCTTAATTTCTAATGAAATGCTATATTTTTTGAAGCAGTTACTACGGAAGAGATGGGGCTTTAGCAAACTGTCAAATGACGTTTCAGCAGGATACCATGAAATAAAAGCGAAACCAGTGAAGCACGTCGCCACGTCGCAGCGCGAGCGACTTGATGTTTGAATAAGGCACACTCCCAGATAGCCTAAAGACAGCAAGGGTGACTCCTATCTACAAAGGAGGAAACAAGAATGAACTTGGCAAGCATAGACCTATTTCAGTGCTACCACTGTTCTAGAAAGTAATTGAATGGGCCATGAATGAAAGATAGCCGAAATTTTTACATAAATACAACATAATATGCAACTGCCGGTATGTTTTTTTAAAACATAAGTCCACGAAGCAGTCATTGCTCCAGGTAAACAAGAAAATTATTGAAGGAATTGAACAAAAGGATTACACGCTGGGTTTATTTTTAAACTTACGTAAAGCATTTGATTCAGTCAATCATGGAGTGCTATTGTTGAAGCTTCAACAATATGGTATAAGGGGCATTCCACTAGAACTAATTGCAAATTATTTACGTCATTCGTATCACCTTAAAACAATGAATAACTTTTCCTCAAGCTGATTAAATGTCACTACCGCAGTAGCACAAGGCTCGATACTCCGGCCATCATTATTCCTGCTTTACATCAATGATATAGCGGATATATGTGTTAAACAAGATATCGTAATCTATGCATATGATACCAGCGTATATTTCACTGCAAAAGATATGAACTCACTAGAAGCAATGGCAAAGTCCTATCTAGAAGAAAGAACTATATGGCTATATCAGAATAAGTTACAGTTGAATGGCAATAAAACAAAGTACACATTATTCGCAACATCAAACAAGCGGGATGCAGATGAAATAGTAATAGTTCTCGATCCACACAAACAACAGGAACAAAGGATTAGAAATATTTCGGATTATGGTTCCACGAAAACAGACATGGTATACACACGTATTACATTTGGCAGCAGACATAGCCAAAACCATAGGTTGCATTCATAAAATTCATTCGTTAATACCACTGTGGCTAAAAAGAAAACTTTATTACTCATTAGTGTATTCAAAATTTACCGCATTTTAGTCTGGCGGAGAGCTGTCCAATTACAATAGGTTATTAGTTTTACAGGAAAGGGTACTGCATCTATTTGAAAATTATACAGGATACATACGCGACTTACGCACACGAGAATTGTTCATTAAACTTAGCACACTAAAACCCAATCAGATCTACTTACTTAAGCTAATGCAGTATAGACTAGGGTTGTGCGAATAGTAAATTTTAGGTTCCAAACGCGTTCGAGGCGAATAGTGATTTTGGTCGAATAATTTCGAATCCAATTCGAATAGCACCACATAATGCAAAGAAAAACGAGCATACTTGTCATGACCCAACCAACCTACACAATGTTTTTTTTTTTAATTGTAACAAAGCACGTGCAAATGCCATTCTTTTTGGTTCAAAGGAAGGGGAAGCAACTTTGAATAGTAGCAGGATTTGGCTTTCGGTAGAATGCAAGTGATAACCTGTAAAATATGTTATGTTTTAAAATTTGCTATACTTGGAGCATATAAGCCGGTATAACAAGTTTTTAAACTTAAAAAATGATGAATCGATGTGAGGGTAATGTGTTGATTTAACCTTGAAGTGGGGCTTCGCGGCAGTGCGGATTTTCTTTGCAAAGATGTATTCACGGTAGTTCGTTCCTCCACTGCAGTGAAACCACCCTTACAAGAGGTGCGGATTTTTCCTGGAAAGGTGTAATCGCGGCATAGCACTCCTTTCCTGCAATGAAACCACCTTTACAGAGAGGTTACAATGGGAATAATATACACCTTTTCGTTTATTTCGAATACTTCCAAGTTTTCAATAATTTAAATTCGAATCGAAGCAAATTCGAATACTGTATTATTCGTTCGAATATTCTAAGTGCTCGAATATTCGCACAAGCCTAGTATACACACAATACAAATGCCTTTGAAGAAAACACTCCTACCGAAAGAGACAGATATCAATTCAGGATGGATTGATACAAATATACTTAAAACAATCTAAGGAAATATTGTTGGGCCCCTAGACATCCGGGAGCCCCCTGGCTGACATCTCAAGGCAGACCCGGTCCACCAGCCACAGCTGCTCATCCGAGCCAGTCGTCCGAAGAGCGGCTTCCCACGGGGAAAGGGAAGGATTGGGAATAGGGTCTTCCGCGAGAGGCTTGGGGCAGCTCTACAAACAGTGGGAAAGATCCGCCCGGGGCGCCCCGCAGGTGGTGCAATGTGGTTGTTTGAGAGCAGGGTAAAATATATAAATATATGCGCCATATAGGGGGAATAAATGTTTTTGTCTGGAGCTGGCGCCCGAGCTCTGATGAGGAGTAAGGGAGTTGCAAAAGGCAGCCAGATCTCGTCTCCCATTCTTGTGATATGACGTAATCTGCTGGTAGATGCAGATTCCCTCGTTTGGTTTCTACAGCTAAATCTGTTATGAGATCATTTCAGCGGCCGTTTTTGGCGCCGTAGTTACCCGCCGCCGCCGCGGCCGGTGTCCGTAACGACTGTGACTCGAAATAAGAAAAAAAAAAAACGAAATAAGAAAGAAATTCCAGGATGGAAAGAGGTTCGAACCTGGGCCCTCTGCGTGGGATCCCAGCATTGAACCTCTGAGCCATGCCGGTGCTTAAAACTGCTTTGCAAAAAGACCCTATACAGGCTTCATGTCGGGAAGGAACCACATTAACATATGCAATATTGCGTGGTAGAATAGTAAAGTAAGCACCAAGCGTCGCACAACGCGAATTCTGTAACCAGGCGTCACACAATGCGAATTGCGCAACGAGTAGGTTGTTGAATACTTCCGACCCATTACAAAGGGATCCGCCATAATTCTCCATCGTCATCAGGCACATAATCAACAAAGTGCGCGTAATGCCTTACATGCGTTTAGCAGGTACCACGTCTCTCCGTAGAATGACGAAAAATGGCATAGTGCCTGCTTTTCTACTTCTCAAAACTTAGAATGATTTATATCGTAGTGGGTTCCTCGCAAGTGCACTTGCATTGGTTGCCAAGGAAGCCCATCAGCGCATGATTCATTTCCTCGGGGTCTCAATAAAGGTCTTCGCCCTCCCCCCCCCTCTCTCCCACGTCAACGTATGTTATACAGCATGGCGGGAGAGGGAAATAGCGACCGGGCGTCACCCAATGCAAATTGCATAACTGGTAGGCCGTTTAAAGCTTTCAACACATTACAAAGGGTTTCAACACATTACAAAGCCAGAATTCTTCATCTTCATCAGTCGTCGCTTCAACAAAGTGCACATATTACCTTACAGACGTGTAGCTGGTGCCTCGTTTCTCCGCAGAATGAAGAATATTGGCTTAACAGGTGCTTCCCAACTTCAATAAAATTGTGATTTATGGCATAGTGGGTACCATGCTAGTGTATTTGTATTAGTAGCCCTAAGAGAGCATACAACGGGCTCTAGAAACGCCGCTCTTCCAGCTTTCGCTGTGACTGTTTTGCGGTTTCAGCGTAGGCCTGGCGTTTTTTTCACTAGTTTGGGCGAGCGGTCCTCCAGGGTCCGGTTGGAAAGACCTCGGACATGCGCATTAACACGCTCATTCCCGGGGATACATTGATGCCCAGGCACCCACGTGATGGTCACCGGATGGGGAAGCGAGGGAATAATTGGCAAATTGTGTGAAATCGTGTTTGGTGCTATGCCTTGACGGAAGTATCGACATGGGCTTTGGGAATCTGTGCAGATTTCTGTAATGGTAGAATCGGCGGCCGCATACGAAAGTTGAACGTCGACTACACAAAGTCAAGACAAATTACGGAAAACAGACAATACATTTTCAAATCGCACATTTCGAGAATAAATACGTAGGCACAGTCAGCTGGACTGATCCAGCAAAAAATATAGAAGCATATATTCAGAACACATCTCATAACTACTGAAGTCAGTACTTAACGGTCTCTCTACTGTTTCCAATGTTAAAAATTCGTATGTATTACTTCTGTATTCCATGACACTTTAAACCTATAACTCATGTTAGTTCATTTTTCTTTCGCCTGCACGGTGCCTCACAGTAGTGACCACAAAAGCTTATCCGGGACTATAAACACGCCAATTTCGATGCTATTAATGGTGATCTCTCTGCGTTTTTTGGGTGATTACTTGCACAACGTTTATGATCGCTCCGGGAATAATAAATGGATTTTATTCAAAGAAAAAGTTCTATCGTCATCACATCTAACCGGGAATCGCCATGGTTCGCTCAATCGCTAAAAAAGACGGCGCAATAAGAAACATTTCCGCTCTGTAATCCTAACCGACACCAAAGAACGTTGGAGTGCTGATGAGACCGTGGCTACCGAATACAAGCAAGCTCTCAAGAGTGCCAAGGAGTGATTTTTCAATACTACATTACTATCTCCCTATCGAAAAAAAACAGCGTTTCAAGTGCCTCCCAGTGCCTTTCAGCGCACTGGTTGTCACTGGAAACGCTGTACACTGTGCCCCAGTGTACTGCAACGCGATGGGAGGCACTGGTACAAAGTGTACAGCGTGGCCAGTGCCTCCCAGTGCGCTGAAAGAGGCTGGGAAGATTGTACAGTGCGGCCCAGTGTCCTACAGCGCACTGCGAGGCACTGGCCACGCTGTAGTGTCTGCCTGCGCACTTGGAACACTGGCGGCACATTGGAAAAAAACTGGGCGCGCTGGGTAGAATTCGTATAAGATTTTGTATAGGATCGCGAGAAGTCGAAAGAAAAACTTATGGAATATTTTCAATATATTCTATGGCGTGTCCTACACATATCTAGCTTTAGTTTTAGTTAAGCGACGGACGTACGTATACGCTAAAGCAATCATCTGTCGAGCGCGCGCGTGTGCGCTTTCTCTGAAGTGTGTGATCGAGTGTCGTGAATGTAGTTCACATAATTGCATCGAAAGAACTTATCATTCGCAACACAATGTGACATTTATGTTAGTCTGATAATCAACACCAACCTACACTAGCAGTCAGTCCTTCAATATGGGCTTCTACCGCTGAAAGCCTCACGTCACTGGCAGAAGTGAGCCAATGTAACGCTCAGTCTCGGCGTCTTTAGCTTCTGATTTGTGTAGCCGAAGGTGCAAATATATCCTCGCTTGATGTCAGCTATGAGAGAAACTACATTTGAACGGTTATTAGATTCTCTGTAACCGAATATCCACGTTCTTCACAGCGATCGTGCCGCACGGAGCACAGCTCTAAGCCTAATGGTCGATTCAATTAGAGTGAACTACTGCGGCTGTGCAGTACGCGGAACGTAAATAAAAAGGACAGAAAATATATCCGAACGGGTGAAGAAAACTCAAGGGTTGAGTGTGCAGTGGAGATGCACGTTGCTTTCTACATAGGTATGACTAACTGCTTAGCGAGTCAGTGCGATTGCCGCAACACATCTGCGGTTATGCTAATATATTTTGCGGCAAAACGTGCCACATAGACGTTCTGATCCTAGGCAGCACATGACAAACAAATTATTCTCTGTTAGGTTTGCGCGAGCACGAAGAGACTGAAATCTCCATTTCTCAACGAGAAAAATAAAAATACTGGCCACCGGAAGTAGTTAGAACATGAAAAAAAAAAGATGTTCACTCGTGCTCCAGGTGTGGTGTAGCAGTAACGTGTAGGACTCGGTATGTACGGTGCGTAGAGGTGGGTGGTAGGTTCGGTTCGCTCGTTTTAAATGCGAATGCATTTCTTAGTCGGGGGTTGTCCTGCGTCCCTGGCCGGCGTGCGCACAGATCTCTCCGCGCGCGCTCCTCCTCGCCCTTAGCAGCAGCTGCGCCGCGCCTAGAAACCGGAGCAGGTGGTGAGCGGCGGAGGGTAAGGGAGAGGAGGAGCGCGCGGGCGTGTGATGGCTCTCGCATCGCAGAGCAGCGGAGGGTAAGGGAGAGGAGGAGTGTACCCGGTGAGTGCGCTCGCATCGCGGAGCTCGCTCGCCTGAGAGAGAGCCCGGGCGCTCCTCCTCTCCGCGCTCGGACCTATATATATCATGCAGGGAGCGCGCGCTTTGGTGTCTTGATAGCGATGGAAGTCGGTGAAGTCGAATCTCTCGCGGCAACGATACCACTAGGACGAAGCAACTCGAGCAACACAATGCAACTCGAGCATTACGCCTGTACGTGCACACTCTCGTCTCTCTTCATTAATTAATCGCACACTCATCGGGTGCACCCAAATGCATTCGCATTTCCTCACGATCCCCTTCGGGGAGGTGCAGGGGATTTTTGTTAAGGATTCTTTTTCATTTTGTTTTCGCAGTGCTCGTGTTTCAGCCCTAATTACGATCTGGACATGACCACAGTTTCTAAAAACAATTTAAAAGCCCGATTCCGGCCTGTAACGGATGTCCCCTTGTTCAGCGCGCCAGCGTCCAGGTGCCTCGTGCAGCGTGCCTCGTGCAGCGTGCCAGCGTTCCAGTACCCAGCGCTACACTGGTCCAATAATCACGCACGACACTGGGACAGTGCTACTCGGTTTTCCGATAGGGCTATTTTAAACACAAACCCTAAGCAATTTTTGGAACGCAGTCAACAAAAAAGACAATTCCCCTACCACCCATAAAGACTCAAACGATCACCTAATCAAACTTCACGAATCCGCGATTGTTCCAAACTCTGTTTTTGTTTCTGCTTTTTAAAAAAAATGTGTGTTCTGTAACTCCCACCTATGCCGGTACTGACTCTTTAACACTGTACCCTATTGTATGTGATGGTGCAGGCGTAGAAAAAATAATAAAGATATAAAGGTGTCTTCACCATGTGGCGTTGACGCCATAAATTCCAATTTTCTCATTAGGACAAAAGTGTACAGGGTCATAATTCTCTATAATCTATATCAGCAATCACTTCAGACCGGTAGCATTCCGGAAGACTGAAAGGTAGGGAAGGTGATACCGCTGGACATATTTGGGGATAGGCATTCCCCATATAATTATCGACTCATCTCATTTACGCGCATTTCATGTAATATTATGGAACATGTTATTTACTCTCACCTTGCCCCGCCACGGTGGCCTTGTGGTTATGCCGCTCGACTGCTCACGCGAAGGTTGCGGGATCGAATCCGGGCCTCGGCGGCTGCATTTTCGATTGAGGCGAGAATGTTTGAGGCCCGCGTATCTAGATTTAGGTGCACGGGTGGTCGAAATTTCCGAAGCCATCCACTACGGCGTCTCTCATAATCATATCGTGGTTTGTGGACGTTAAACCCCAGGTATTATTATTAATTATTCACTATTATTTACTCTCACCTGGCATCTTTTCTACAGTCAAATGACTTTTCTGCAGATCATTAGCATGGACATTGCAAGTCATTTTCATGCGAAACGGAAATGTTGTCGTTGACAAATGACCCAAATTCCGTCCTTGACGGGGGTTCCATTGTCGACTGCATATTCCTTAAGCTTTTGACAACGTTTCTCATCAATTGCTTCTTTTGAAACTCAGTAAAGTTAAACTTCATTCTAACGTTCTTCAATGGCTGCATTCTTTTCTCTCTGATCATTCATAATTTGTCGCACTTAATGACGCTTCCTCCATCACTTCTGCTGTTGAATCAGGCATGCCTCAAGGCTCTGTGATGGGACCCTTGCTCTTTCTCATATATAAATGACTTCCTGATAATTTATGTGGATTTATTAATTTGTTGACTGATGACTGCGTTATATACCGTGTTATTAACAGTGACTCTGATGTAGATCTACTTCACTCTGATATGAAAGAGGTTCTTGACCGGACTAACACGTGGAATATGCCATTAAACACTAAGAAATGCAAGCACATGCGCGTTTGTCGTGGCAATACAACACGGCCCTCTTATTATTTTAATAATGCCAACCACGAACCTGTGTCCTGTTACAAATATCTAGGCCTACTTATCTCTTCCGATCTTTCTTGGAAGTTGCGTGTATAGATCACGTAACCAATACTGCTAATCGCATGCTGGGTTATACGCCGCAATTTTCATCTTCCAGTCGTGCAAAATTACTTCTTTATAAATGGTTAGTCCGGTCTAAACTAGAATGTGCTGCATCTGTATGGAACCTTAGTCAAGAAACGCTCATCTCTCAGCTTGAATCTGTCCAGAGCCGGGCTGCTCGTTTCATTCTTTTATTGCGGTAGCAGTGATGTGGACAGTCTCGGCTCGTTTTTGATGTCCCTGTCACCGCCATCATGCACCATATATGCATAAGTATGTATATATTTATAAAAGTCCCAAAGAAAAATAATTCAGAAAAATGCTTCCGAAGCGCGGAATCGAACCACCAACTTCTCGCTCCGAAGCGCGTGGCCCTAACTATTACGCCACAAAGAGCAGATCCTTCAGGGAGCTAACCGCGAGCGTTATATACACACCCTTTACCGCTGGCAGGACTCAGAGACGGCGGGCGCTTATAAGCGCTTCTTCATTAACAGCGAGATGGCGCGAGGAGCGCAATGGGCGCATTTAAAAGTCGTCGGCCAGCTCGCTCGCTTCTTCTAATACTTTCGCAGGGAGAACCTTGCCCTTCCGCTGTCTGCTCGCGCGGTATACTCGCGGACAACTTTTCTTGGCAATGAAGGGAAATCTACGGGGGCTGAGCGTCTGCACATGTCGAAATTTCCGAAGCCATCCACTACGGCGTCTCTCATAATCATATCGTGGTTTGGGGACTGCTACACGAAGTAGTCCGGTTTGGCGCGCATCTCGTAACGCCGTGGAAAGTGATGGCTAGCGTTGCATTTCGACGCAAGCGCTGCTTAGCGTCTAAGGTTTCGGGTAAAAGGCGGGCGCGATTTTTTCACGCACGCAAAAACGCAAAGTGACAACGTATAAAGTAAAAGAAATACGTATATCTCGCTTGTGAGCGCTGCGTTCCGCCTCAAAAAGCAGCATGTAGAAAACGAAGGAGTATTTTGTATATCTCACGCAGAAAATACGGAGGCAATTGTGGGACTACATTCATTAGCGGTAGGATACGTGCATTGTGGTTCTGTAACCTTCGCTTCATTGCCAATATAGTGAACTAGAACCAGGTACATGTTCTAGTTCACTATAATTGCCAGAAAAATTTGTCCCTGCCGGGGGGCAGATGTTTATGCAGCGTAGCAGCGCGTCCATCACTGGCCGCTTTTCTTGCTATGGCATTAATTGCTTCGCCCTTGCGGCGAAACTGTGACTTTAAACTATAATCACACCTCCAGCGTCACATCCATGAAATCAAGCATATAATTATCGCTGCTATCACAACATAGAAAAATATTTCGCCTCTCCCTGTTCCACCAAGGTATACACGACAATCCGATTCTCAAGAATAAATTGATAACCCCTTCATCTTACGTATCTGCCCACATCGACCACATCGACCAGCACTTTAAATGCTATAACTGGAAGAAAACCCAACATCGGCAGCCTCGACCCGACAAAGAATAAAATGAAAAGAATAAAAATCAGGACCCCAGCAGGAATCGAACCCAATCAATCTGCGTGGCAGTCGGGTATTCTACCGCAGAGCCACACGTCTCTTCTTTAAACTCCTTTAGGAAAACACCCTATGGCAGGTATAACGTCGGTGGAACGTCAGTTCTCGCTGCAGTGCTGACTATCTAAATTTATAACACGGTAATAATAAACATTGCATATGTACTCCTATGATACAGGCGTCATGTCGGATTAACGTCAATTTCAGTTTTAGTGTTGGCTGCGCTTTTATAGCAGTTTAATAAACATTAAATTTATATTCCTATGATTCAGCAAGCTATATCCAAGCGTTGCTCTAGCCAGGAGGAAATACGCTAACGAAATTAACGTAGGATATCGACATTATTGCACCGTAAAGTGCACTTCGTTTTGATAATACTGACGTATGTGCGGTAACGTGAGTGCTGAGTAACGTCAGACCATAAGTTACCCATTAAAGGCCAGCGTTGTAGGCGTGCCTAGTAAGCCCACGATGTGCACACAGCTACTACACTTATAAAAACACGTTGATCTACCTCGTAACGCTGGGATCAAAGCCAAAAATGCAGCACAGACAATTACTTGCTGACTGCTTCGCAATAAACAGATTCCCACAAGTCGTGGGATCTGATGATTTTTTTTTCGTTCGCGTTGTTTCCTTGTTGAAAAAGATCTATTTATGCTTTGAATTCTCAATCAACTGGTTTTTTGTGCTTTTACTGTACGCATGTTATTGTTGGTTTCCTTTATTGTATCTATGTAATCGCCCTTTTTTATTTTCTTTAGGTTTGTTGTATTGCAAATGTAACCCACTCCACTCTGTAATGCCATCGGGATCTGAGGGTAATGAAATAAATAAATAAATAAATAAATAAATAAATAAATAAATATGTTTCTTGAAGTGATCATGAAATGGGCTGCTGTTAAAACAATTTTTGCAATGTTGAGTATAATATATATCTTCTTTGTTGCTAATAAATATGAGCAGCGGCGAAGAAATATGAGCAGGACATGGTAAATTGTCTTGAAACAACATTTTTCATGTGAGGAAATGCCTTTTCTTGTATGTGCGTATGTGTACGTGTTCTTTTTGTTTTTTAAATGCGAAGCATTTCTTAGCGAACCTCTGGCACTTTGAGCGTTTCTATCTACGTATCTATCTATCTATCTATCTAGCCGCCTACGTCTGGGTGCTCTCATGATCGCCTCCTTAACTTGGTGCAGACCAAAATTTGCATGGGAGGGTAAGAGGATTTGACGAATATGACTGCCTGGTCATGACATGAATAACTTTAAAATCCTGTCGCGTACGTCGTCAAACCCTTTCCACTAGACACCTGTGGCACATACCCGTCTACCACGGGCCGCGGTGTACGGGTATGCGCCACAGGTGATTGACAGTTTATATCTACCCAGGAACGGCGAGAACAGACATTGGTAACTTAAATGCGAGAGCGTTAAGAAAAACCAACATCGGCAGCGTTGACTTGCCGAATGGAGAGAATCAAAATTAGGATCCCAGCAGGAATCGAACCCAAGCATTCCGCGTGGCAATCACGTATTTAACCACTGAGCCACGCCAGGTCTATAAAGTGGTTTGGAAAAACAGCCTTCGCAGGCGTAATATCGGTGCAACGTCAATTGTGGTTGTGGTTCTGGCTATCTAATTTTACAAGAAAGCAATAAACACTACATGATGCTCCTACGATGTGTACCCCTACGATACAGGCGTTTAACGTCTGTAGTTCCAGCAGACGATGATTCAGCAAGCTATATTGAAGCATTGCTCGACCCTGGAGGAATACATTAACGAAAGTTACATATGATATCGACATCACCGCAACGTAAAGTGCACTTCGTCCACCAGAACGACGCAGTGTCCTCTTCATTTCTTACGAGGCTGGGCGATGGCCTCATGCTGACCGAGGATGATGCCAGATTAATTGACAGCCGCTTTGTAGACTAGGCTACGTAGGCCACATACGCCCAGGTAGTCTACGAATACGACAAACACCATGCACTGAAGTTGGTCTACGTAGCACTTCCAGGCCTACCAGCCTCGACGGCCTATACCTCACCAACGCGAAGGGTGGCTCCAGGTTCCGATATGTCGCCGGCTCGGTCGACAGACAATTTGTTGACGAAATGACCGAGGCATCCACGAATTCCAACAGCTCTACTATACCACATACTTCTTTACACATGGACCCGTCGTCACCACGATCACGACCGGATCCTATAACAAGTCATGACCAGCTGCTGGTGCTCACTGATCACGGTGATGATGCCCTTGTTCAAGAACTGTGAAGAACTTCTTGCACACATGCACACGGGTTGGTGAAACGTGCGTGCGTTCTCGGGACACGCATAAGCACTACACGTCAGCTTACCGCTTCTGGTGTTGGCAATACCCACGTTGCCATTGGCAGCGTTACCCAACCGTAAACAACTGGTTATATAACACATATGCGGCTCTTCAACATATATATGTGTGCGTTTAAAATTTATACAAATCTTTAGCATCATTTTGTAACGTGTCGCTCATTAAAAAAATAGTTACGCCACAGTCACCTACCCGCCGCACGCTTCGCATAACATCGACTCCCACGGTACGTGGGATCTGCCGGATTTTTCGTTTTTCCCCCACTGCTATCACCACTTTGTATGACTGTGATCAACACTTTTCATGGTTGTAAATACTACCGTTGCAACAACTGATTACCATTTAATTTTGTAGGCAATTTATTTTCTAAAAATGTATAGGTTTACTGTTTTGCTTTCTGCATTGCGCCTGTCGCGAACTCCGGGGGACAGCGGCCACCGTCAGGCGACTAAAGCCTTTAGCCTCTGTCTCCTCAGGAAGTACCTAAAATAAAGCTGAATTGAATTGAGTTGAATATTACCAGGTCGCAGTCTTCATATATTGTACTCCAGTGTTTTACTCATAAAAATAACATTTCATCTGACCAATTTACTTCTTTTCCCTGGCGCGCGAAACTCATCACCTCTTCCTTCCTTTCATTTTATTGACCAATCCCACACGGTCACCCTTCATGACTCTTCTTGCGACAATCCTAACCGGGAAGTTCAGTTTGTACCATTTTCCCTTTCCAGATAAGCTTGGATTACGAAAACAAATACCGTTGATGTACATACCTTGCTGTTTTCTTCGCCTCTTCCGCTTAATTAATGAAAACGGTCAGTGTCGTCGGTTATTCAGTTCAAAATAAACAAAATGTCCATGGACAATATAATCAGGGCTGCACATGTCACTGATGTGCACAAGTGAAAAACAAACAACATGAAGGAGATGGTTCGTTACGTTTTCTCGTGATTACTCTTGATCTCTGGTGCTCTCAGTAACGCTTCTGTTTTTTTCTTCATACTCTATTCGGTGCGTTTGCAACACGGCCTTTCTTTTTTTCGAGGAATAGCAATGAGAAGGCAACAACGCGAGCTGCAGCAGACAGGACAACTTTATTGCTATATATATATATATCCACAGCTTCCGGTTCCAGTGCGACTAGCGTTAATCAGAGGCAACAAACTCATTACACTCCCCGCCTTATCGTCGACAGGCTGCCAGTGAACTCGATGCAGTGCGTTTCCATTGAGAGAGAGAGGGGGAAAAAGAGAACTCGTAACAAAATCGGCTCATTAGAGAAAGCGCCAAAGATTTGATTATTTCTAGAATACCGGCGCCTAGGCGGTATCGCCTTTGCGCACGGCACCGTGCAATGAGGAATTGAGCGCTTGGTCGCTGATGTAGCACTGCGTGAACTGTGTGCTTTATGATGTTGGCCATTTTCGCTTTCTCTTGCCGGCGTATTGGTCCCATGTATCGACCGCATCGACCGCACGCGTCTGGAATATTCGCTACGGCTGAGCGGTCAACGCCGTAGTGGTTCTACCAAATGGGCTCCGGAATAATTTACCTCTCGTACCAAAGTCGTCGCGCGATGCTCAAGCAGAGGCACGGTGCTATGTTGCATACGAATAGGACATTCCTTCTCTGCTTGCATGTAACATATGTAAAAGGAAGCGCATTATATGTGACAAGGTACCTCTTACTATAGACTATACGACATGCACGCAAAATGCACCATATACGACATAACGACGCTCTCTCGGCTTTTTACAGAGCACGTGTTCTATATCGTCTGCCTCATCGTTGCAGTAATGTAAGATAGAGCGAAACATCGCTTACAGACATACTGAATAGATGCGTTAGAATATGTAACTTTGAATACTAAGGCTTGAATGTCAGAACGCAACCGGGCAAGGAGGCGACATATCACTAACAATTTAAATACTTAAAACTGCCGCATAATTCTGCGTTCGTACTTGTACTCGCGTTAGCACTGATGTTTCAGTTTGTGCTACTGAAATATATTTATAACTTCGGGCTTGAGTAGTGGTGTGTTACCGCAACTACCGGTGGTGCTTGCGCTAGTGATATCACTGTTACTACACTGCCGCGCACTGATGTTTATGTGGATACCGCAAGATATGTCGTCAGCTTAAGGTATGCTTTTTAAGTGAAGGAACAACAAGCAGAGGTTGCATAGGTACTTAAAATAGAAACTTCAGTGGGTCACGTGGTAATTTGAATTTATCAGTAATTTTTAAAACAACAAAGTAGGCTGTAGAATGACCATGTATACCTTACTGCTAAATTTCATGAGTTGTTCGAATTCTAATAAAAATATCTGTAGCAAAAAACGCAAAACTCAAGCCAGTAAATATTAAACCCTTCATTGGGCGAACCTGCACCCAGCAAAAGAATGACTCTTACAGTGCAACGACAGCGGCAAACACAGTCGTCGGTCGTCGACAGTCTGATCAGCGGGTAAGATGCGTCGGTATTTATGCACGTCGCAGCGTACATCCTAGCGTTATCGCTGGTGCTCGTGTAAGTTCGAGAAATAACCCAACTGCTCCCCACGTGCGCGAAATTTGGCAAGAACTTTCCGAAATAATCGTGAAGGTTCTTAAACATTCTGGTTTGGCCTGCGCCGAGTGGTAATACTTGCACTTGGGCGTGAATTGTCGCGACACGGAAATAAATCAGCTTTGTGGAAACTTTTTTCGTGGTTGGCCGCGATATTCAGGGAATCCGTTTGAACTTTGCTACAGTTTGCGCTCTTCTGGCAAACTCCTGTTGAACATTGGAGTGTATACGCTATGGAATATTGCCTCCCACCGCTCAATGATAGATTCTTCTTTTACTCCTTCTATTTTTGTGTTGTCGTGACATTCCCATAATACTTGGAATAGGGTCCCCTCTGCGACACAGTGGGGGCATAGTGGCTCGCAGTGTGCTGGATAGGAGTTTTGAAGTCTTTTCAAACTGGTGTACATGTTTGTTTTCGCTTTTATTTATTAAGGCGAAAGCCTTATATGTGTAATGTGAACGTGACCTTGGGCGAAAAGGCGGTGGCGACTGGAAATTGTGCAAAAATAAACAAGACCACACACGCACTTCGTGGGCTGATGCTTGCGATGTGCGCTTCGTAACTGGGCCTATACTGACGGCTCTCAAATAGCGCTGAACGGGTGCGCAATTGCTAAGAATAATATATATATGCAATTAAATAA
Source organism: Rhipicephalus sanguineus (assembly GCF_013339695.2). Classification (NCBI taxonomy): domain Eukaryota; kingdom Metazoa; phylum Arthropoda; class Arachnida; order Ixodida; family Ixodidae; genus Rhipicephalus; species Rhipicephalus sanguineus. Next base: position 168,422,160 of record NC_051180.1, on the reverse strand, counting down.
ATAAACACAAGTCGTCGCCATAGGCAAGTAAGGCCCCGGAAAGTCTGAAGTTCCAGCGATCGCCGCAGAGGGCGAAAAAATCAACGGCGGCGAGTTCCAGCTTCAGACACCGGTAGTGGATCTACTAATCTCTGCGTTAGGATGGCATGGCGGCCATTGCGGCGGCCGCTATTCGCGCTGTTCCACTTTTTATGTAGTGGCGCCTTTGCCGGGCCAAACATCAAATCAAAATATTCTTGAAATAACGGAGTTTAGTAGTTTGCATACTGTTACACTTCAGTAAAACAAATTGCTGTTTATACGAAGTGGCCTTGCCTTGCCAGGTACCGCGTCATCAATCTTTTCTAATAGTTTTTGCTTCAGCTGACTCGTAGTTGTCAGCAGCCTATCGGCATCATTACTTTCATTTCAAAATATGCGGCAGCAGAGGCGGCGCAACGGCAGGTAACGGCCAACTCGCCCAATCTTCAACACTTGTGACATTCGGATGGTTTTCGAGCTGTTTCGTTTCGCTGTAAATGTTTCGATCCACTGCTGGCTGACACACTCGCTTTCATTCTGTTTGTCTTGATCCGTTGAAATGCTTTCGCGAAGTGCATTCAGCTTACTTCGGGGGAACAGAGGGACCATTGAAGCTTCCACCGGACGACACTCGTTTCAAGCCCGGGAATATACGGACTAGTGTGTAAAAGCCCACTGCTTCAGTTTTTTGCAGCGAAAGCTGTTATAAGGTCACAGAAAGGGTCGTTTTTGGCACCATTGTTGTCCGCCGCCGCCGCCGGTGTCCGTAACCACTATCGCGCAGAGGGCCGAGGTTCGAACCTCGGCCCTCTGCGTGGGAGCCCAGTGTTCTACCTCAGAGCCATGCCGATGCTTGAAACTGCTTTGCAAAAAGACCCTATACAGGCTTCATGTCGGGAAGGAACCACATTAACATATGTAATATAGCGTGTTAGAAGAGTAAAATAACAATCAGGCATCACACAACGCGAATTCTGTAACCGGGCGTCACACAATGCGAATTACGCAACGAATGGGTTGTTGAATGCTCCCAATCCATTAGAAAGGGCTCTGTGATAATTCTTCATCGTCATCAGCCACAGCATAAAAAAAGCGCACATAATGCCTTACAGGTGTTAAGTGGGTACCACGGTTCTCCAGAGAATGAAGAAAAATTGAATACAATATTAATGAAAACTAACAGACAATAATGCCAAGGAAAGTATAGGAGATGTTATTTGTAATAATCGAATAGTGGCTCCTTCCCTACTTCACCAAAATTATGATTTATAGCGTAATGGGTTCCTCGCAAGTGCACTTCTATTGGTTACCAAGAAAGCCCATCAGGATCCCATGATCCATTTCCTCAGGGCCTCAATAAAGTTATTTCCCTCTCTCTCCCTTTCTTTCTCACGTTAGCGTATGTTATGAAGCGTCGTGGGAGAGTTAAATAACAACCGGGCGTACCACAATGCGAATTACGTAACTGGTGGGCCGTTTAAAGATTCTAACCCATTACAAATGTCTCAGCCATAATTCTTCATCGTCATCAGCCGTCCCATCAACAAAGTGAACATAATGCCTCACAGATGGTACCTCGCTTCTCCGCAGAATGACGAATAATGTCGGGGTGGGTGCTTCCCAACTTCACAAAATTTATGATTCGTGCCGTAGTGGGTACGTTGCTAGTGTATATAAATTAGCAGTCACAGGAGAGTTTATAACAGGCTCTAGAAATGCCGCTCTTTTAGGTTTCGCTGTGACTGGGCTGCGCTTTCCGCGCAGGCCTGGCGATCTTTTTAGATGCGAAGTATCTTATGGCGGAGTTCAATCCGGTGGTGGTGGTTATAGTGTACTAGAATAATTATGTGGTGGTGGTGTGCGGCGTGACTACCCTTACTGCACATGCGCATACCCTCTCCACTCCCCCTCTCCCCTCCCCCTCCCCTTCTACCTCTCCACATTCACTCTCCACTTCCCCTCTCCCCTCCCCCTTTCCACTCTTCCTCTGAAACGCGGGTGAGACATGCCGAAATTCTCTCCTGCGCAACGCCGCGTTGAGCACCAGCGCATTCCCGTCCCCTCCCCCCTCTCTCCTCTCCTCTCCTATGCTGCCCCCCTCTCGAACGCCTGCCGACCGCGTTGCCCGCTCGTCCTGTGAGAATTAACTGCCAGGCTAGAGGGAAGACAAGACGCGCGTAGCGTTCCTCTTCGCGTTCCACGACGCGAGGTCGGTAGCATGCCCAAAGAACGCCAACGGAACGCGATCGTGCTGCTCCGGCTTCGCATCGCCTCATGGTCCCCTTTAGCGGGAAATGGTGTATTTACCAATGGCTCAGTGTGGGTGTCACACGGAGGCGACGCATTCCAATGTTCAATTTTTCAACATCTCATAATCTGTCGATGAGAAAACGTGCGCTCCTTGCGACGTGGATTCAAGTGGGAACGAGTTGCTGAGTTTAACATTAACCATGCCGTTGCAATAAAAAAAGGCAACTGCATCACTAACGCCTTTCATGTATCATGGTAACTAGCCCTTATATCACAAAAAACATACGATATATAGTTTGCCGCAGTTCCCTTTGAGAAGCCAGGTTTAGAGGTCTCACATCTCCTGCTGTTAGTTTAGGTTATATTTACTACACATTCAGTGCAACAAAAGCTTCACATAATTATGAGTGTACTTTCAATTTAGTGTGATAAAGAAACCGTCACTATAATCATAAATATTCTTGTTTTTCTTCTGCCATAGCCTCCTGGCCTGGCAAGGAAACAGCTGTGGGCAATGGGCAAGGCACCTCTTACATGAGACACCTTGTAGAGAAGCTAGCCCGAGTGATAAAACATGCATTATAAGTTACGTTGCTCTTTATTTGTTCACTGTGTTTATCGTTTAATTTTGCAAAATTTAATATTCATTAATTATGATTATGAATATCTCGTAATGTCCATACTTGTTTTTCCAGGATTGTCAGGAAACGACAGGATGACTACCCTCGAATGTCCACTCTGTAAGTGCGGCGAAACATGTGAACGTCTGCTAAAACAGGTCATCTGGAACCTCACGCTTGCAATGCTGTATTTGTGAATGGTCTACCAGGCATCTCGTGGCGGGAGTGCTTACAATCGTCCACAAGCATTAGCTGTCTACTGTGTGACGCAATCTACACCGCAGTGGCACTGAAATTCAGCACTAGCTCCGTCCATTAGTTAGATTACGTGGCACTGCTAAGCTCAACGACGCAGGTTTTATTCCCAGCCAAGGTGACCACATTTCAATGGGGGCGAAATGCAAGGACACTCGTGTGCTTAGATTTGCGTTTAAAGTTCAGGGAAAGACGGAAGCTTGAAGAGACGAAAAATTTGTGAACATGAGGTGTCGCTGTAGCAAGCGTTTCGACAAGGAGTTTTGTCTTCTTCAAGGCTACAACTGCGTTTGTAGTGATGCAGTTAGAATCATGCTAAAGTTGCCGACTACTTTATGACTTATAATCATATCATGCTTTGCATGTGAATCATCAGAAATCATAAATTTAAAGGTAGACATATTCGGCAGAATTCTGTCTGGATGGGTAAGATTATAAGAATAAAAAGGCTCTCCAGCCACGTTTAGTCACTAGTATTTTCTAAATAAAAAAAAACAAAGAGACCGAACGAATCTGGAAACGTAGGGTAAGTTTTCTTTTAGTGATAAATTACATTACAAAACGCACATCACGGCAGTGAAGGGAATTTACAGCCTTACCGACATTAGTTGTGCCTTATGAGACAGTTTACAAACTACGCCCAAAACTGTTTTCCCTTAATTAACTGTGGTTAAATTATAGAAGTTTGCAAAAAGATGTGCCAAAGCTTTACATGGCGGTGCTCAATTACATTAGTCTTCGCACATATGTTCAATGGGCTCCTTCAAATTATTTACAGCTAATACACAAATTGTATATGTGACGAGCACTTCTTGCAGCACAGCTTCACCAAGCAGGCTTATGTTGGCGTGATGAATGAAAATATGGTAGTGTTTTTTTTTCTTATAGCAGAGAAACGTCCCAAATTTGTTTGAGCACATCTACTTCTGCTGTTTCATTTAATTAACATGTCGCAGTTATAGCGCCAACAAATATGAAGTGAAAGTCTGTTGTCACGAAAAAAACCTAGGAAGTCGAAGAGGTAATTTAAAACATGCATGAACTCGACTTATCTACAACCACATTATAAGGTTTTAAGTATTTCAAGCTGGAGCTTCTGAAAGTAGCAGGGAGAATACATACTTGAGCTTCCAAGCACAAATATATTGAAATGGTAAATAACACAATACAGGCGGGCAGGCAAGGGGAGAACAGCCGCCCCCCCCCCCTCCGAAATTCGTCCAGCCTTCTACATTCCCGGGCAACGTTTTTTTTTTCCTTTTGCCATGAAGAGACTTTATTTCGAATAATTAGGCCTTGGGCCCCCCTCTCCCGAAAAAAAATCCGGGCTACGTGCCTGACACAATAACAAGTATGCAAGATGTATATGGCCTTTATTTATCCAGCATTGGCACAGGTTCACACCATGACCTACCAGTTGATTTCGTTAGTGTTGGCTTGTAATAGAGTGCTGAAGTTCTATCGACATGTCTATGCAATACAGAGATTGTGCTCATGGCTGAGCAGTTGTTTAAAGTTCTGTGCGAACACCAACAAAGATGTACAATGCATGCCAAAAGCTTCTTTTCTTAGAATTTTGTTTTTGGAATCTGTAAGCCCTCACCTTATATCTCTGTTTCTTTAGCATTCATCTTCGCTGCATATTCAGCAGTCCGATTACTACTTGCGCCAAAATATTCTAGATGTAGAAACTGTGTAACTGAACTATAACGAGGAACAAAACGATCCTGAGATATTTTCTTCCACCTATTGCCTGAATACATAGTACTTATGGTATGGCTTCACAGCCGAGAATTTCGCCGAGAAATTCGTGCCTACCCTGTAGACACAAAGCGATTATTTGTAATGCATTCAAGGGGATATCGCAGAGCGAGAAAGATGCAGAACTGTACGCACCCGCGATTCTTTACGTAACGAATTTATCAAAACTACATTGTTCTCACTGCGCCAACTATGTGTCGGCGTAGCGCACGTTGCGTTTCCGACTCCACACCATGCACTCAGTTGAAGATCAATACAACCTGGCAAGCGCCGCATAGCTAACGACAGGATAAAACCATTATCCTAAAGCTACGCTGTTAATCTCAGACGCCGCAACGCAATGAGAGCAACGTTCTTTCAGCGATCTCGGTGTTCAGATACATGCACATAATTTTCTGCTTTCAGACGCATTACACACGCACGTGTTGAAAGCTTTCGACGTGTACGAGTGACATGTTTTGCTTGGACCTGACTGTATATATTGCTTGTTCCAGCTTAGGCACACATAATAGACGATGCAAACCTTAGTTGATTGACGTTGTTTTTGCCAGTCGAAGCCAGTTTGCTCACCTGGCAATAACTATACACACGCGAGCCGCGAGTTAGCAACGACAAAGAACAAAATACCACAGCGAGCAAAAAGCGCAATAGCGCGCCAGGACGAACCAGCTGCCAAAATGTATTTGTCTAATGATGATGATATCATTTGCCGCGTCATCTCGCCGCGCTCTATTGCGGTTCAGTACGCCGCCGCTACCCTTATTTCCACACTACAGCCAAAAGTACAGTTTTCGTTCTCTAAAGTGGTATAGATGTTCTTTGGTCAAGTGCATAAGGGACCCTGCATTTATTTGTTTATTCATTGAGCAAAGCTTGTATGAGTTAAAGATTTCGGGGCGGCGGCCGTGGCGGCATAGTTCGCGAAAAACGCGGTGCCGGCGAGTGTGCAGAGATGCGGGTGTACACGAATGAGGCCCGGGAAGATGCGCCGGTGATAATGCGTATTTGTATGCGCCGTTTTTCAATAATTTATTCTCTCTCTATCATAGGCTTGTCGGCCATCAGCCATTCTGATATGGAAGTCCGATCTCTTACCGAGGTCACTTGTGATGTGAAGTCTCCACATTTTGATTGTTGTCTTTCATTGTAGCATTTCACTGCTTCACGCGTGACCACGTTGTTGCCTGTAGCAACAGAAGTGTTGCGCTGCCAAACGCTTGGGTGAAGGTCCGATCCCCGGCGTGGAGGAAGCAACTGAGGATACTTTTGGCGCCAAATCGAACGAGGACATATAACAAAAATGAGCAGGACGGGCACCAATTTTTTTTCGGCACCCGTCCTGTTCCTTTGTGTTATGTGTCCTCGTTGTATCTGGTGCCAAAAGTATCCTCAGTTATGAACCAGTACCAACTAGCTCAAACCAGAATTCTGGTGGAAACAAAAAGTTAGCAGGGATCATTGTGTAATGCGACAGAAAGAAAGAAAGAGAAAAATTCGGCAGATCCCACGTACCGTGGGAATCGATGATATGCGAAGCATGCGCGGGGTCGTGACTGTGGCCTAATTTTTCACATTGAGCGAAACGTTACGGAACGACGCTAGAGAATGTGGAAGTGTGATACGCACACTCGTATGTTGAAGAGTTGCATATGTGTTATATAACCAAGAAGTACTTGTTGCTGGGCTAGTTGGTTCATCGTAATGAGGGAAAAAACTGGACGCCTAAAACACCGAATGAAGGACGAAGAAGCACAGGGAAAGAGCATGCTTCTTCGTCCTTCTTTCGGTGTTTTAGGCGTCTAGTTTTTTCCCTCGTTATATAACCAGTTGTTTACAGTTGCGTAACGATGCCAACAGAAACATGGGTGTTACCAACACCAGATGCGGTAAGCTGATATGTAGTGCTTATACTCTTCAATACTGGATAGCACGAATCCGAACAAGACAAAGAAGGAACACATATGCGCATGACAGGCGTTACTCGCAACTAAGCTTCATTCAGGAAAGTTTCCCTAGATATATACACAGCCGAGTGGCACGCGCAGGCGCACTGCACGTACGTTACAGTCACAGTGCAGTTGTTACGGTTATGCTTATACTTGTCCGTTACGATGGAGAACACACGCACGCACGCACGAACCCGTCTGCATGTGTGGAAGGGGTTCTTGACAGTTCTTGAAGGTCAACATCACCGTGATCAGTGAGCCCCAGCAGCTGGACCGGATTTGCTATTCGGATTCGTTCGTGATCGTGGCTACGAAGGGTCTAAGTGCAGTGAATTGCGAGGTATAGTACAGCTGATGGAAATCCTTGATGCCTGTTACGATGAAATGATCTATGATGTCTCCTTCCCTGGACGTGGCAGCGAGGTATTTTTATTCCCTGTCCACATGGAAGCAGTCTTTCACGCAGTATAAAGAGCAGGCGTTGTTGGGCCTTGATAAATCAATGTTGAAGTCACAGGTAATGATGAAAGGCCTTGTTCTCTCGGCAGACTTAATTTAGGAAATTTTGATCCCGGTTTTTGCGTAATCCACGTGGTCGAATACGAGTGGATGGTAGTTGAGCGTCTTCCAGAGCTGTTCTGTCTTCAGCTTCCTCACTTTCCTTGCATCCACCGCGGTGGTGTAGCGGTTACGGTGCTCGACTGCTGACCCGAAGGTCGTGGGTTCGATTTCGGTCGCGACGGTCGAATTTCGATGTGGGCAAAATGTAGATGCCCGTGCACTGTGCGATCTCGGTACACGTTAAAGAATACCAGATGGTCAAAATTTCCGGAGCCCTTCGCTACGGCGTCCCTCATAATTATATTGTGATTTTGGGACATAAAACCCCGAAAATTATTATTATTATCACTTTGCTTGCGTGTCACTGTGTGTGTGTTCACCGTTACTGTGTTGGTTGAAACTCTGTATCACCTGTGGCACATACCCGCAAAACATGAACTCTGGTATGCGAGTATGTGCCACACGTGACTGAGAGAAAGGGTTTCATGACGTACGCGACAGGAATTTTGAGTTATTCATGTCATGACCAGTGGATCGTGTTCGTCATACACTGAACCCTGCTACGCCAATTTTCGTATATTACAAATTATGGAGATGACCTGGAGAGCGCACGGACGTAGGCGGCTATATAGATAGATAGATAGATAGATAGATAGATACGTAGATAGAAACGGCCAAAGTGCCTGAGGTTCGCTAAGAAATGCTTCGCATTTAATAGTAGTTCAGCCACGCATACGCCAAGCTTCGCTTGCCTCCATTTTCCCGATAGGGAAGGGCTCCTGCTGTTATTTATTTATTTATTTATTTATTTATTTATTTATTTATTTATTTATATACTGATGTCTACCGCAGAGGTACAGGGGTAACGGTGCTCGGCTGTTGACCCGAAGGTTGCAGGTTCGATCACGGCCAGGACGATCGCATTTGAATGACGGCGAAATGCTAGACGCCCCTATATTTACATTTGGGTGCGCGTTAAACAACGACAGTTTTTTGAAATTTCCGGAACCTTTCACTAAGCCGTGCCTCATATTCGCATCGTCCTCTTGGCAATCTTTATTACCCCAGAATTTATTAGCATTTACTTATTTATTTATTTAACTCTTTCGCGACAGCGCCTGTAGAACGTGGGTCACCGGTGACCCGAACGCACCGAACGATAATTAAAGTACGGGCGCTGTTATCAAGCGATAGAAATAAGTAAGAGACGGTTAGAGTATTGGTGGCAGAAAAGTAGAGATAAAGAACAAAAATAAATAATGGGGGAAAAATAAGGTCATTCTGCCTTAAGAGGCAGAGAGATAGACCGTGAATTTATATTTTTTTGGTATAATAACATAGATTTAATCAATGTAGATAAGGTATTAGGCCAACATGAAACAAGGAAGCTTTTTTTTTTCTTCGAGCCTGGTGGCAGACATGTCACTGCCCTGTTATAAAGGGGACGCTCATAGCATCCATCCATCCATCCATGCACCATCGAACACATTCCTAAGCCAAATGTTTCGTTTCCTGCATAGATGTTTTCCCGAGCGGAAGCGATTTTTAACTGCGGCTCAAAGATAGCGGCTCGCTTGGTTTGTTCGCGAAAATGGCAGAAGAAATGGCAGCGAGATCCTCTCAGAAATGTTGTTCCTTCGACAATTCTGTTGCGTCTGCAAGTGATTTTTCTGCTGTTTCTAGTGGAAGTGACTACATGTACGATGTAAAATCATGGGAATATAGTTGGGATGATAAAAAACCACTGAACGAGCCATGATCGTAGTCAGGTGTTGATCAGTACGTTACACTTTCTGGCACATCGATCTTTTACTCCGAATGAAATGTCGTGAGGATATTCGCACTATTATATCTTTTATTTGCAGTGTCTCAACAGTATATGGTGAAAACATGGTGAGATAACCTTGAACCAGTAGAGAGTAATGTTCAGCCAAAGAAGGCTACCCGGCCATGACCTCAGAGTAGTGTTGTGCAGTGAAGTGATGTGTGACAAAAGGAAAATTGGCGTTTTGGGCATGTTTCTCACAGCGGAGGTAATAAACAGGATTTGCGTTAACAAAAATGAGTGTGCGTGGTTGCAAATCCAGTAGAAGCAGTCTTCTGCCAAAGATGATTCTTAGGAAGTGGTCACGGCCGCAGAGATTGTGAATTTCATTTGCCTGCTGATCTATATGGACATCGTCGAGCTTCCACGGCTACACCTCCCCAAAACAAGTACATTCAGAACAATTCCTATTGATTGACGAAGCGGAGAAAATAAAAAAAGTGCTAAGACGATAAGAAACTTCACACCAGGACAAATGCAACTTGTAACGCCTGTTTTGCCCAGTGGCACACCAACCTTAGAAAAAGATTTTTTTTTACATCTTACATTTTTCAGACATAGTTCTACCAATTTTGGTAATGTCACACATTGAAATGTTAGGACTTTTTTGTAGCTTATAAGTTTAGAATAACTTTATTCTGTGCGGTGAAGCCGTAATTTAGGATGTTTTGGTGCCGTGCTCAGTGCTACCTTTTGCTATCTGACTTTTTTCGTGTACAACTATTTAGCATAATTTGCTAAAATACATATGTCTCAATGGCAAATTTATTTTGCTTCTCAATTATGTTTATTTTATTGCTGTGTTTGAAAAATTTGTGGAGGTAAACAATATAACCGTGTAGCCTAATAGAATAATGCAGTTTTCACTAGGCAGACAAAAAAAAGTTGTATCTCATACGCGTTTTGAGCTAGCTCATTCAAACTTTCCTCTATTATAGTAATCTGTTGAGAAAACATTTTATACATCTGAGATTATGTTTCTTTTTTATCTTTCATGGTGGGGGCATAACATAAAAATATTCTATGCAATGTTCAATAAATGCAGTTTTTCATGAATATTTTTGCATATTATACCCTAATATGAATTTTTCGCAGTAATACCATTAAAATGTACAATCACTTAGCATTATGTTGATATATAATATTGCACTGTAGCTATCATGTCATTTATTACAAAAAATAAGTACTAAATTATGCAAAATGTGGCCAATTTTCCCACGGTCACGAAAGCGTTAATAACCGGCGTCCTAAAGAGTAGAATGGTAAGGAAAACAGTTGTTGATAATATAGCCCCTGTATGTATCTTAGTCTGCCTGGTACAAGGCGCGCGCTTCGGCACATGTGTTGGATTGTCTGCAGCAGCTCCGGGTGTTCGTGGCGACCTTTGGCTTTCACACTTTGGCTTATTGGGTCGTACGTGCATCGTTTGTTATTCATTATTAAGTTTTAGTTTTGCTGCCGCACTTCATGCGCAGATGAGCAAAATATATCACTAGCTAACGCAAACACATCCGTCGTGATGGTTTAGGCCACCTACGGCGGCCGCATTACAACTGAGGCGAGAGAGAGAAGAAATAGAAAAGAAGGAAAGGCAGGGAGGTTATCCAGTATAGGACAACCGCTTTGCTACTTTACACATGGGGACAGGGTCGGGGAGATTAAAAGATGGAGAGGAAAGAGAGACAGAAAGATAGAAAGATAGCACATGACAGTGCACACACAGAATCAGTCGGTCACTCTTGCGTGGTAGTCGGTCACTTTTGCGTGGTACGCGACATTTCTTTCACAGCCGCTTGTCCAAGTTCGTCTCTCTTAAAAACCTCAGCAGTGCCTTCGTCGCCTTCAACTGTGATGTCTTCTGTTGACGACATTCAAGAATTGTTTCAACAGACATTTGTCTACTATCAAGGCGCTCTAGAACGGACGCCATTGACTGTCTCTGAGCATTCTATAGCGGACATTCGCACAGGACGTGGTGTAGCGTCTCCTCGTAACCAGAGACATCGCAAAGAGCGTTGTCGGCCATTCCAATTCGAAAGGGATAGGATTTCGTAAATGCCACCCCTAGCCATAAGCGATAAAGCAGTGTGCCTCTCTTCGGCGGAGAGAGGCCACACTACTCAAAGACGACAGGTGGCGTTGACGATTGGTCCGGTTGGTTTGACTGCTTGGTGGACACCAGACAGCGAGCGTGATCTCCTGTGCGAGCCCTCGAAGACTGCTCGCAGCGTCAGACCTTGAAAGTGGGATGGTATCTTCCTGTGTGCTTTCATGAGCTGCCCGAGCGGCATTATCGGCGTGTTCGTTCCCTATGACGCCGCTGTGACTTGGCAGCCACTGAAACATCACGTGGTGCCCTTTCTCACGTGAAGTATGCAGAAGACATTGAATTTGGAATACAAGCTGTTCGTATGGCCCGCGACGCAGAGCAGATAGCACAGATTATAGGGCTGCCTTTGAGTCGCCGAACATAAACCATTGTTGAGGTGCTTTCCGATTGACCAAACAAAGTGCAGCGTGCAGAGCAGTGTTGTGCCTCAGCACAAAGGCCACAATATCGCCGACTTTCCAACAAAGAGGGACCCTGGAAAACGGCGTCTTCGCCCAGCTGGCCCCGACAGCTGACACCAGTCGTCATACCGTCACGCTGCTTAACGACTGAGAGCAGCATTCCTGAGGGCGATGGAAGGGACAGACAATGGCGCTTCCATCAACTACAACTAGCGAAGCCATCAACTACAACTGGCGAAGCCATCAACTAAACTGGCGAAGCCAACACCTTCGACCGGCGGACGGTCAACAGGACGATGGACGGCTAGACGATTTAAGGCCGTGCCGGTCCGTCGATCGGAGAGGAACGGGGTCGATCGGAGTGGAACCGAGTCGAACCGAGTCGAACCAGCCGACGTGGTCGGGCTGGCAGTCATGTTGACTGAGAGCGAAAATATGAATAGTCTGTACATAAAGTATTTCCTTCTTCACCTTGTCCTTCCTGACTACTCCGAGCACGATGCACACCCGTGTTCGCACCGTCCACGCAACCCGAGTCCCAACAGCGGTTGCAGAGGTGGGATGCAACGACGCGTACTCCCAGCAGCGAGCCTGAGGGACGGTGGCGGTAGCGAAGGGCCACACTACCTCATTCCTAACAGCAGCTAGTTCCGCAGCTGTCGACGTCGTGGAGTGGTCAGTCCTAAAGCCGATAATAATAGCTCCTGCTGGGACAACCACCGCAACGGACGAACACTGGATGTTTGTGGAATCATCTGTATATATATGTGCACTGTCCGCATACCTCTCGTGCAAAAGAAGCAGAGGCAGTTGCTTCAGCACAGGTGACAACAGCGAAATGCAAAGAATACCTATGTGCTTAGATTCATGTGCACGTTAGAGAACCGCAGGTTGTTGAAATTTATTCGCAGTGCTTCACTACAGCGTGCGTCGTAGTAACATCTTTGTTTTGGCTTTTAAAACTCTAGGAATTGTTAGAAACTTAACAGTGATGTTCATCTCCGTGAACGCGGGCGACCCGCAATCGAATCCGTGCTATTCTCTTCGCATTGTCTGTAGAAAGTCTCTGTACGTTAACCGGAATGACCTTCTTACATTTCACGACGACGTTTCACAAAATGTGCGGCATTTATGCTTGCGCCTAATTAAGAGGGTTGACCCATTCCGCCTTGACCCCACTGTTAGGAAATCAAGTGTTCGGAATCATCGAGTGAGATGTGTTTGTGTTTGCTTGTGCGACTAGACGCCATATTTGTTAATGTGATGTACGCCAGTGTGTTGTCCGCATACCCGTGTTGTTGTTCTTGGCTCACGAGGCCTCTTTCGCTACGCTTCATTGCTCCGTCTGTCTCCTTCTCTCGCTTTGCCTCTAGGTGGCACCACTTTTGGAGGCACACTCTACGCAAGCCATTGGACAAATGCAACACTTACGCTTGCACATTACAATAATCTCTAGAGAACTCTAACAGTTTTTGTCTAACGTCACGTGTTGCTACGCGAAGGTCTTGGCTAACACTCACAGTTTTTACTTTTCAAGTTTTTTTCAATTTGAAGTCCGAAAACTTGTGGGGATACTATCACCCATCGTTTACGCCTCATGGCACCGCGCGTCGTATTTAGCGTAGTTAGTTTTGTCGCCGCCGAGCGAAAGTTTCCGCTGTGCCTGCGTGGTGGCGCCGGTGGCGCTGCCTGGTGGGAGCGAGGTTACGCGCGCGCATGAGGAAGAACACTCCGCCTCTTTTTTAGGCTTGTCTCTGTCGGCGAAGGCATGGAGTTTCCTAAAATTAACTCTGGCGCTGCGATCGTTCAGCCACCATCGGAATGATGGGTAGTACACGGATTTGCCTAATCCTCGTGCTTACGGCTTCGAACGCACTTGTGGCTTTGTTTATTGTTGTGTTTTGGCGTTCGTTTCGCATAAAAGAATAGTCCGTCGTGAACTTCGTGACCAGATCTTAATTGGTGAGTCTAAAGAGGTTAAAGTGGTGAAGTGGAACTGCTGAATTTTACTAAACTTTGTTTTGCGACAAAGCGGACGCAGGTGACGCGGAGCCAAACGGAGCCGAAAGAACGAAGTTTAGACAAAACCGTGTACTACCCATCATTCGCATGCTGGCTGAAGCGCCATGCGTTGCAACTCCCATACACACTAGCGCCAGAGTTCCCTCTAGTGTATTTATAAGAAACTCTATGGGCGAAGGTCGGCTCTCGAGGAGTCCCGTTGGTGCTATACCGCGGCTCGTATCCGAGAGCTCCCGGTGCAATTCCAACGTCGGCGACGCTACATTCGCGGCACATTGTGTGCGCTTTGTTCGCATGTGTTTTATTGGCATTATATTAAGTTATTGGTCATGTTAACTGTAGTTAGTTGTATTTGTTAGGTTTGGCTGGCGAGCTCGCCTTTGTGTAAAAGCTGTTCATAAATGTCCACATGTTCGTTGTAGGACGGCGTGTACTGTGTCCGTTTGTTCCGACAGCAGGATATTTCAGACCCCACAAGCTTAACAATTATATGCTGACATTAGTTTTGCGAATACGAGCGTAATCGATGAGCGATCCCGAGTGCGTTGTCGAGTAGCGCGTCAAGCACGCTTGTTATGATGGGTCTGATCTTGCATTTGGATTGTTGCCATGATTGTTGAGAATCTGGAATACAGACAGACAGACAGACAGACAGACAG